>NC_092089.1:82633533-82828533 GCF_045679555.1 Salvelinus alpinus | reverse complement strand
AGTAAAACCAAAAACACACACAGCCATATATTATACTGTTTACATTACAAACGGTCACAAAACATTGGGCCCCCATCAGGCCACTCTCTAAGTGGAAGAGTGCATGATGCATAAACATGATGTTTGGGTTCTCACAAGACCTGCACTCAACACTGGGTAAGATATTAAATAAGATACATTATAATGAGGCTGCACCCTCAGTCACAGTGTTGTGGAACAAACAGCCCACCATGTTTTTAGAACGGTACGCAGAGAGAGTAAGAGGACCCCCCTTTCTGACCCTGGTCTGGCCCAGATCTAACCTGGTCTATCCTGCCCCCCTATGGTGTAAACCTACAGGAACTCTGCTATGCCCCGGCCCCTCTCTCACCCCCCGGACACCCAGATGGGCTCTCCAGCTTCAGGGTCAAGTGATGTGAAGAAACAGATAAGTCGGGGCCAGCTCGGGGAGAGACTAAACACTCGCCGTGGGGAATGTCATTGTTTTGGATATCTTCAGGAGGGTTTTTATGTACTCAGCTGTAGCTTGGCCTGCCCATGGCAGCAGTACTGGGAGTCCGGACGCGTACTGGATTCCAGTTCCATGCCGTTTGCTGCTATTCTACATGGTCAAACCCATGCCACACACACTGAGGAAAAGGAGGGATATCACAACCGATACTCCAGTGTGACTGTCTGTCAGTCGTGCTCTCTTGTCTCTCTCTCTCTCTGTGGTTTTTCAGTGAACGGTGTGTCAGCAGTTATTACTCATATTCTGATTTATAAAAACGATTAGACGTTGAATAAAAAATAAAGACAACATGACATAAGCAACATAAACAGCCCCACACTCACAAATGTGAAAATGCTGAAATTGTGTGATTCTGTTTCCTAAATTGTGCCCTCTGTTGGGCAATATTGTTCCTACTACTCCTGCTCCATCCCTCTGAAATAATTGCTGGATGGTATTTTTCAGGAGGCAGTCATAGTGGACATGCAGCTACAGTTTCACATCATTTAGCACTATGACCACCGCCATGATTCCTCCAAACACTCACAGTATAATGCATCAATAGTTAATTTAGTTCATCGCGGCAAGCTGTGGGCACAGATGTCAGTTCAACATTTAGTTTTGATTTACATTTGATTGAGTTGTCAACTTACATGAATTTAACATGAAATCAACAAACATTTGAACTATGTCATTGAATTAATGTTAAAAGTTGCATGAAAAACAAAAGACAAACATTTTGAAAATGTATTTACGAATCCAATTCAGTTTTCCATCATCAAATTGAATATTTTGCTGGAATGGTGTGGAAACAACATTGATTCAACCAGTTTGTGCCCAGTGGGTTTGATGACACAGGAGTGATACGTGTAGGCTGTGTCACCAGTTTGTGCCCAGTGGGTTGGCTTTTATGGCACAGCCCAGATCATTTTTCCAAGTGTGAGTTGAATCCTTAAGAGATGCACCTGTGCCTCAATGTAATTAACATAATGAAAAAATCTGTAGCGTCTGAAACGTGTGTAGTGTACAAAAGGTTTGACCACTCTATGGAAAGATGAGACTCACGAACATGATGGTGTTCTCTGTTTTACTCTATGACCCCCACAAGTGTCACGGGAAGGTAACCCATACACATTAATGGAAGTACTGTATGGAGGTAGTTTTGTGCCAACAAACAAAAGGTTAAATATGTCCCAAAATGTTTTATATTTCCTGAGCTTTCTTATATCTCCTAGATAGACAAACACTTCAAAACCTTATTCCTTATGATTAAATGTTTTACTGTCTTTTTTGCCATTTATGAATGTGTTATTCAATGTGTTTTTATGGGCTATAATAGTAAAAGCCAAATACAATATTTTATCAATTCTTTTATAAAAAAAAAAACATATTTTTGAGGGATACATACTGTACAGTGGTCCTAAAATTCAAAATCAAATAGCTAAATGATCATTGGTATGACCATCTTGAAACCATTCCATATGTTAGTTTAGTAGATAGAACATTCTGCTACCAAATGCAATATTCAGCCATGAAGTTTGTAATGTTTCAATAACAGTCATTCACTAGAAGGGTCACTTTTTCTCTCAACCATAGTTCTACTGCCATCCAGTCTAGTGAATTTTACGTTAAATTTTGGTCATTTAACAGACGCTCTTATCCAGAGGGACTTATAGGAGCAATTAGGGCTAAGTGCTTTGCTCAAAGGCACATTGACAGATATTTCACCTATTCGGCTCAATGATTCGAACCAGCAACCTTTCTGTTACTGGCCCTCAAGGAACTACACTGGACTTTGTGCAAACTGGAAACCGCATATCATGAGGCAGCATTTATTGCAGCTGGGGACTGTAATAAAGCAAATCTGAGGAAAATGCTACCGAAGTTCTATCAACACATCTCCTGTGCTACTCGCACATTGAGCCCTCTTGATCATTGCTACTCCCCCTTCCGGGATGGCTTGTCACGCCCTGACCTTAGAGATCCTTATTTATTCTCTATGTTTGGTTGGGTCAGGGTGTGACTCGGGTGGGAAAATCTATGCTTTCTATTTCTTTGTTGTTTTGCCGAGTGTGGTTCCCAATCAGAGGCAGCTGTCTATCGTTGTCTCTGATTGGGGATCATATATAAGTTGTGATTTTCCGTTTGAGTTTTGTGAGGTGTTATTTTCTGTTTAGTGTCTGTGCCTGACGGAACTGTTCGCTTTCATTTTTGGATTTGTTATTTTTGTTTGAGTGTTTCTTGTAAATAACAATCATGAACACTTTCCACGCTGCCCTTTGGTCCACTCTTCCTTCCACTGACGACGGGCGTTATATGGCTACAATGCCCTCCCTCACCCTCCCTTCAGCAAATCAGATCACGCCTCAATTTTTCTCCTCCCCTCCTATAAGCAGAAACTTAAACAGGAAGTACCTGTGGTGTGTTCAACGTTGTTATGTTCAATCGGAATCTATGCTTCTGTCACGCCCTGACCTGAGATATCTCTGTTTTCTTTATATTTTGGTTAGGTCAGGGTGTGACTAGGGTGGGTACGTTCGTTTTTGTATTGTTTAGGGTTTTTGTATGTCAAGGGTTGTTGTAGGTCTAGGTGATTTATATGTCTATGGTGGCCTGATATGGTTCCCAATCAGAGGCAGCTGTTTATCGTTGTCTCTGATTGGGGATCATATTTAGGTAGCCATTTTCCCTTTGGTGTTTGTGGGTTCTTGTCTATGTGTAGTTGCCTGTCAGCACTCATTTGTATAGCTTCACGGTTCGTTTTGTTATTTTGTTAGTTTTGTTCAGTGTTCATTCTTATAATAAAGAAGAATGTACGCATACCACGCTGCGCCTTGGTCTCCTCCTTTTGACGGCCGTGACAGCTTCAAGATTGTTTTGATCACGTAGACTGGGAAGTGTTCCGGGTTGCCTCTGAAAATAGTATCAACGTATACACTGACTCAGTGACTGATTCCCACTATGACGATTAGAACATATGTGTCAGGGACTCCAGACAATCACGGATAATAAAGAGAAAAATAGCCAGGTCGCGGACACCGATGCCTCGCTCCCGGACAAGCTAAACACCTTCTTTGCCCGCTTCGAGGAAAACACAGAGCTGCTGACGAGGGCCACCGCTGCTCACAAGAACTGTGAGCTCTCATTCTTCATGGCCAACGTGAGTAAGACATTTAAGCGTGGTAACCCTCGCAAGGCTGCCAGCCCTATCTGGACAAGTGGAATACCTATGTAAGAATGCTGTTCATCGATCACTGCTCAGCCTTCAACACCATAGTGCCATCCAAGCTCATCACTAAGCTCGGGGCAGTGGTGTAAAGTACTACTTAAGTTTTTTTTTTTGGTATGTATACTTTACTATTTATATTTTTGACTACTTTTACTTCACTACATCCCAAAAGAAAATAATGTACTTTTTACTCCATACATTTTCCCAAACACCCAAAACTACTTGTTACATTTTGAATGCTTAGCAGGACAGGAAAATTGGCCAATTCATGCACGTATCAAGAGAACATCCCTGGTCATCCCTGCTGCCTTTGATATAAACACAAATGCTTTGTTTGTCTGGTTTGCTTAAAATAAGGAATTTGAAAGGATTCATACTTTTACTTTTGATACTTAAGTATATTTGAGCAATTACATTTACTTTCGATACTTAAGTATATTTAAAACCAAATACTTTTAGATTATTATTCAAGTAGTATTTTACTGGGTGACTTTCACTTTTACTTGAGTCATTTTCTATTAAGGTATCTTTACTTTTACTCAAGTATGACTCTTGGGTACTTTTTCCACCACTGGCTCGGGGCCCTGGGTCTGAACCCCGCCCTATGCAACTGGGTCCTGGACTTCCTGACGGGCCAACCCCAGGTGGTAAAGTTAGGCAACAACACCTCCACCACACTAATCGTCAACAAGGGTGAGTGCTCAGCTCCCTCCTGTACTCCCTGTTCACCCATGACTGCGTGCCACGCATGTCTCCAACTCAATCAGCAATTTTGCTGACGACACAACAATGTAAGCCTGATTACCAACACCTCCTCCAAAAGGGAGGATGTGAGGGCCCTGGCGGAGTGGTGCCAGGAAAATAACCTCTCCCTCAACATCAACAAAACAAAGGAGCTGATCGTGGACTTCAGAAAACAGCAGAGAGAGCATGCCTGCATCCACATCGACGGGGCCGCAGTAGTGAGAGTGAAAAGCTTCTAGTTCCTCGGCGTGCAAATCACTGCCAACCTGAAATGGTCCATTCAAACATACAGTGCGGTGAAGAAGACGCAACAGCGCCTCTTCAATCTCAGGAGGCTGAATAAATTGGTCCCTAAAACCAGTGCTTAATCTGAGCCGGATCCTACCGGAACAGGATCCGGCACTTCTCAGATTTGACTTTGTTCGTTCTGGCACCTATTTGCTCGGCTCTCGGGATGATTTATAAAAAGAATGTCACTGTTTACATAGTAAACATTCTTATAAAAGCGTTCAGAGTTAAATCAAGTTGCCTCCTCGTTATTTATCCCGCCCCCCAGAAAAACCATCACGTAAAAGCGTGGTGGTCCTTCTGTGTAATCATTCTATCCTTCCTCACTGATTCCAGACCTGCTCTCTTATTTGTACATAGAGGTTATGGGGCAGGCTGGAGAGGTAAGTACCTGATCTTGAAACAGGTCTTGGCAGTGCTGGTCAGCTAGTGAAGAGGTCCCTACATTATCACGTCCCGTAGCCTAGGCTAGTCGTCTCCCTACTGAATTTGAAACATGGGAAAGCCAAATCAAAAATGAATAAGAAAAGGCAATCGAGTTTGACGTTTTTCAAGTCCAAAAATCCAGAGAAAGATGGTGAATCAAACTAGAAACAAGCCAGAGTACTGTCAGTGCCGGATGAGAGGAGTGAGGGGCAAACTATTCCTGATGGCGATGCCTTAGCTAGCAGCACTGCTAATCCCACCAGTTCAGCATCACCAGCCTACTAGATAGGCAGACGGAGAGCCAGGTAGTGCATCCACCAATAATGAAGTGCCCGGAGCAGTTGCAATTTGGACGGAGGCTCAGTTCAAGAAAAAGCAAACCTTTAACCCTTGGCTTGTCATGCAAAATTCAAAGCTGGGCTGTACAACATGCAAAAAGGACGGTAGCTTGGGCTCAGAAAAGACTGGAGGGATGAAACTAGAAAAAGAGTGTGTGGAATGTACAGTAACGTCCTCTGCCTCCGACGTAGAAAAACAAGAAAGAGCCCTCTGAAAAAAAGATTTTTGAACATCCCCGAACCAAAGCCCATTTAGCGGAAGCAAGCATTGTAGACAAGGCTAAAGAGGACACCTTAACACAGGTTGTAGTTAACGCTCAAAATAAAAACATAGACACTACAGCCAGAGTATTCCGAACAGTTACAAGGAGGCTAAACGTCACATGGTTTTGAGCAAGAAATTGACTGTCAGGAGTTAAATGGACTTGACATTGTGAGAATTCTCCATTCCAATGTTGCTTGCTCCAACATACAGCAACATGTTTAGAGTTTAGACATTCAGCTGTTTAAAATTGGCATGATCTTGGACACTAGCTGGGTGGCATCCAGTTTTAGAACTGTAGTGTGTGTGGAAAAAGAACCCTGCTCTTCAAAAGCATTTCATGGCAGCAGCTGAGGATGCCTCCCGCGATGGCTTGACCCATCAGAGCTATAGTGTCCTTGCCATGCGCATATCCTCGCATGCGTTTGTTGACAATCTAGGCCTTGTGTGTGATGCACTTCAAAAACTATCTGAATTGTCACTCAAGCTCTAAAGGAAAGAATGCACAATTATTACTGCAAACAGGGCAGTCTTCAGGGAAGTGAGGGTATTCAGTGCAATGGCAGAGCAGCCAGGCCAACACACACAACTCAGCCAGAGAGATTCAGAAGAACTCTTTCCAAGGCGTCAAACTGAATGGTGGAAGACCCAGCGTCCTTTATCAGTGGGAGTTTTTCAAGAGCTTGGCAAGGAACACGGAGGCTAGAATGTTCTCTCAAGGAGGACGGCGTTGGACAAAAAGGATACAGCCAGTTCATCAAGGAGCTGAAGGTGCAATACTGTCCGGAGGACACAGGAGCACTGTACAGAGAAACAGAGATAGAATCTCTCTGTCAGCAGTTTGGCATTGACAGTCCACGTACGGTCATACGGGCCTACAGGCAGTACAAGGACACCAATGGTAAAATAGACATTCCAGATGGACTTAAAAATCTGTTGGTGGTGGTCAGCACCATCCCCATCTCCAGTGTAGAATGCCAGCGGGGATTTTCTCAAATTAATCCAATTTACACTGCAACCTGTGCCTCCCTGCATACCTCCACCATATCAGAACTACTCTTTCCAAACCTTGTTTGCCCACCCCTGAACAAATTCAACCTAGTCCCCTATGTGAGTTCATGAACTGCTAAAGGACACAAATGTGTCACAGACACCTGGAGCAAAACAAGAAATAGGGGAAGAATACACATGAGGAAATGGCTGTGTTGTGGGAGGTTTTGGAAAACTAAGGTAGGAACATATTTTTCCTTTACAAACTTGTTCTGTACTGTGAAGTTAATCTAAATATGCGCTTCATTTCATCACATAGGCAGGAGGCCTGTTCCCCGGGCGCCGAAGACGTGGATGTCGATTATGGCAGCCCCCGCACCTCTCTGATTCAAAGGTTGGGCTAAATGCGGAAGGCGCATTTCAGTTGATTGCACTCTGCTGTACAACTGACTAGGTATCCCCCTTTCCCTTATATATTCTCATATGTGTTCTGCTGTAGCCTACATTTATTTTATTTGAAGTTATATTCTGATATTGTGATATGTTTGTTCTACTGCTATTCCATTGATGCCTTGAAAATGATATGACATTCGAGTCTTGTAAGCCCCATAGCTGAGTATATGTGCATATGCATATGACGGGTGTTCTGCAGTGACCTCTAAACATGTTGCTGTACATTGATGTCTTGAAAATTAGGCTATAAGAAATGCAAACTTGTGTAAGCCCCACAGCTACACTTGAGTATGTGGGCATACTATAGGATATGATGTGTTGAATTAATCAGAACCTTGGACAGTGCTGTCTATTTCACCACCACAGATAGTAGGCTACTAGGAGAGTGCTGTCTATTTCACCACCACAGATAGTAGGCTACTAGGAGAGTGCTGTCTATTTCAACACCACAGATAGTAGGCTACTAGGAGAGTGCTGTCTATTTCACCACCACAGATAGCAGGCTACTAGGAGAGTGCTGTCTATTTCACCACCACAGATAGTAGGCTACTAGGAGAGTGCTGTCTATTTCACCACCACAGATAGCAGGCTACTAGGAGAGTGCTGTCTATTTCACCACCACAGATAGTAGGCTACTAGGAGAGTGCTGTCTATTTCACCACCATAGATAGTAGGCTACTTGGAGAGTGCTGTCCATTTCACCACCATAGATAGTAGGCTACTAGGAGAGTGCTGTCCATTTCACCACCATAGATAGTAGGCTACTAGGAGAGTGCTGTCCACTTCACTACCATAGATAGTAGACTACTTGGAGAGTGCTGTCTATTTCACCACCACAGATACTAGGCTACTAGGAGAGTGCTGTCTATATCACCACCACAGATAGTAGGCTACTAGGAGAGTGCTGTCTATTTCACCACCACAGATAGTAGGCTACTAGGAGAGTGCTGTCTATTTCACCACCACAGATAGTAGGCTACTAGGAGAGTGCTGTCTATTTCACCACCACAGATAGTAGAATACTAGGAGAGTGCTGTCTATTTCACCACCACAGATAGTAGGCTACTAGGAGAGTGCTGTTTATTTCACCACCACAGATAGTAGGCTACTAGGAGAGTGCTGTCTATTTCACCACCACAGATAGTAGGCTACTAGGAGAGTGCTGTCCATTTCACCAGCATAGATAGTAGGCTACTAGGAGAGTGCTGTCTATTTCACCACCACAGATAGTAGGCTACTAGGAGAGTGCTGTCTATTTCACCAGCATAGATAGTAGGCTACTTGGACAGTGCTGTCTATTTCACCACCATAGATAGTAGGCTACTAGGAGAGTGGTGTCTATTTCACCACCAAAGATAGTAGACTACTTAGAGAGTGCTGTCTATTTCATCACCATAGATAGTAGGCTACTTGGAGAGTGCTGTCCATTTCACCACTATAGATAGTAGGCTACAAGGAGAGTGCGGTCCATTTCACCACCATAGATAGTAGGCTACTTGGACAGTGCTGTCTATTTCACCACCAAAGATAGTAGGCTACTTGGAGAGTGCTGTCCATTTCACCAGCATAGATAGTAGGCTACTTGGAGAGTGCTGTCTATTTCACCACCACAGATAGTAGGCTACTAGGAGAGTGCTGTCTATTTCACCAGCATAGATAGTAGGCTACTTGGACAGTGCTGTCTATTTCACCACCATAGATAGTAGGCTACTAGGAGAGTGGTGTCTATTTCACCACCAAAGATAGTAGACTACTTGGAGAGTGCTGTCTATTTCATCACCATAGATAGTAGGCTACTTGGAGAGTGCTGTCCATTTCACCACTATAGATAGTAGGCTACAAGGAGAGTGCGGTCCATTTCACCACCATAGATAGTAGGCTACTTGGACAGTGCTGTCTATTTCACCACCAAAGATAGTAGGCTACTTGGAGAGTGCTGTCTATTTCACCAGCATAGATAGTAGGCTACTTGGAGAGTGCTGTCCATTTCACCACCATAGATAGTAGACTACTTGGACAGTGCTGTGTATTTCACCACCAAAGATAGTAGGCTACTTGGAGAGTGCTGTCCATTTCACCACCATAGATAGTAGGCTACTAGGAGAGTGCTGTCCATTTCACCACCATAGATAGTAGGCTACTAGGAGAGTGCTGTCCACTTCACTACCATAGATAGTAGACTACTTGGAGAGTGCTGTCTATTTCACCACCACAGATACTAGGCTACTAGGAGAGTGCTGTCTATATCACCACCACAGATAGTAGGCTACTAGGAGAGTGCTGTCTATTTCACCACCACAGATAGTAGGCTACTAGGAGAGTGCTGTCTATTTCACCACCACATATAGTAGGCTACTAGGAGAGTGCTGTCTATTTCACCACCACAGATAGTAGAATACTAGGAGAGTGCTGTCTATTTCACCACCACAGATAGTAGGCTACTAGGAGAGTGCTGTTTATTTCACCACCACAGATAGTAGGCTACTAGGAGAGTGCTGTCTATTTCACCACCACAGATAGTAGGCTACTAGGAGAGTGCTGTCCATTTCACCAGCATAGATAGTAGGCTACTAGGAGAGTGCTGTCTATTTCACCACCACAGATAGTAGGCTACTAGGAGAGTGCTGTCTATTTCACCAGCATAGATAGTAGGCTACTTGGACAGTGCTGTCTATTTCACCACCATAGATAGTAGGCTACTAGGAGAGTGGTGTCTATTTCACCACCAAAGATAGTAGACTACTTAGAGAGTGCTGTCTATTTCATCACCATAGATAGTAGGCTACTTGGAGAGTGCTGTCCATTTCACCACTATAGATAGTAGGCTACAAGGAGAGTGCGGTCCATTTCACCACCATAGATAGTAGGCTACTTGGACAGTGCTGTCTATTTCACCACCAAAGATAGTAGGCTACTTGGAGAGTGCTGTCCATTTCACCAGCATAGATAGTAGGCTACTTGGAGAGTGCTGTCTATTTCACCACCACAGATAGTAGGCTACTAGGAGAGTGCTGTCTATTTCACCAGCATAGATAGTAGGCTACTTGGACAGTGCTGTCTATTTCACCACCATAGATAGTAGGCTACTAGGAGAGTGGTGTCTATTTCACCACCAAAGATAGTAGACTACTTGGAGAGTGCTGTCTATTTCATCACCATAGATAGTAGGCTACTTGGAGAGTGCTGTCCATTTCACCACTATAGATAGTAGGCTACAAGGAGAGTGCGGTCCATTTCACCACCATAGATAGTAGGCTACTTGGACAGTGCTGTCTATTTCACCACCAAAGATAGTAGGCTACTTGGAGAGTGCTGTCCATTTCACCAGCATAGATAGTAGGCTACTTGGAGAGTGCTGTCCATTTCACCACCATAGATAGTAGACTACTTGGACAGTGCTGTGTATTTCACCACCAAAGATAGTAGGCTACTTGGAGAGTGCTGTCCATTTCACCAGCATAGATAGTAGACTACTTGGAGAGTGCTGTCCATTTCACCAGCATAGATAGTAGGCTACTTGGAGAGTGCTGTCCATTTCACGACCATAGATAGTAGGCTACTTGGAGAGTGCTGTCCATTTCACCAGCATAGATAGTAGGCTACTTGGAGAGTGCTGTCCATTTCACCAGCATAGATAGTAGCCTACTTGGAGAGTGCTGTTCACTTCACTACCATAGATAGTAGGCTACTTGGAGAGTGCTGTCCACTTCACTACCATAGATAGTAGACTACTTGGAGAGTGCTGTCCATTTCACCACCATAGATAGTAGGCTACTTGGAGAGTGCTGTCCATTTCACCACCATAGATAGCAGGCTACTAGGAGAGTGCTGTCCATTTCACCACCACAGATAGTAGGCTACTAGGAGAGTGCTGTCTATTTCACCACCACAGATAGTAGGCTACTAGGAGAGTGCTGTCTATTTCACCACCACAGATAGTAGAATACTAGGAGAGTGCTGTCTATTTCACCACCACAGATAGTAGGCTACTAGGAGAGTGCTGTTTATTTCACCACCACAGATAGTAAGCTACTAGGAGAGTGCTGTCTATTTCACCACCACAGATAGTAGGCTACTAGGAGAGTGCTGTCCATTTCACCAGCATAGATAGTAGGCTACTAGGAGAGTGCTGTCTATTTCACCACCACAGATAGTAGGCTACTAGGAGAGTGCTGTCTATTTCACCACCACAGATAGTAGGCTACTAGGAGAGTGCTGTCTATTTCACCAGCATAGATAGTAGGCTACTTGGACAGTGCTGTCTATTTCACCACCATAGATAGTAGGCAACTAGGAGAGTGGTGTCTATTTCACCACCAAAGATAGTAGACTACTTGGAGAGTGCTGTCTATTTCATCACCAAAGATAGTAGGCTACTTGGAGAGTGCTGTCCATTTCACCAGCATAGATAGTAGGCTACTTGGAGAGTGCTGTCCATTTCACCACTATAGATAGTAGGCTACAAGGAGAGTGCGGTCCATTTCACCACCATAGATAGTAGGCTACTTGGACAGTGCTGTCTATTTCACCACCAAAGATAGTAGGCTACTTGGAGAGTGCTGTCCATTTCACCAGCATAGATAGTAGGCTACTTGGAGAGTGCTGTCCATTTCACCAGCATAGATAGTAGGCTACTTGGAGAGTGCTGTCCATTTCACCACCATAGATAGTAGGCTACTTGGAGAGTGCTGTCCATTTCACCAGCATAGATAGTAGGCTACTTGGAGAGTGCTGTCCATTTCACCAGCATAGATAGTAGCCTACTTGGAGAGTGCTGTTCACTTCACTACCATAGATAGTATGCTACTTGGAGAGTGCTGTCCACTTCACTACCATAGATAGTAGACTACTTGGAGAGTGCTGTCCATTTCACCACCACAGATAGTAGGCTACTTGGAGAGTGCTGTCCATTTCACCACCATAGATAGCAGGCTACTAGGAGAGTGCTGTCCATTTCACCACCACAGATAGTAGCCTACTTGGAGAGTGCTGTCAATTTCACCAGCATAGATAGTAGGCTACTTGGAGAGTGCTGTCCATTTCACCACCATAGATAGTAGGCTACTTGGAGAGTGCTGTCCATTTCACCACCATAGATAGCAGGCTACTTGGAGAGTGCTGTCCATTTCACCACCATAGATAGTAGACTACTTGGAGAGTGCTGTCCATTTCACCAGCATAGATAGTAGGCTACTTGGAGAGTGCTGTTCACTTCACTACCATACATAGTAGGCTACTTGGAGAGTGCTGTCCACTTCACTACCATAGATAGTAGACTACTTGGAGAGTGCTGTCCATTTCACCACCATAGATAGTAGGCTACTTGGAGAGTGCTGTCCATTTCACCAGCATAGATAGTAGGCTACTTGGAGAGTGCTGTCCATTTCATCACCATAGATAGCAGGCTACTTGGAGAGTGCTGTCCATTTCACTACCATAGATAGTAGGCTATTTGGAGAGTGCTGTCCTCTTCACTACAATAGATAGCAGGCTACTTGGAGAGTGCTGTCCACTTCACCACCATAGATAGTAGGCTACTTGGAGAGTGCTGTCCACTTCACCACCATAGATAGTAGGCTACTTGGAGAGTACTCTCCACTTCACTACCATAGATAGTAGGCTACTAGGAGAGTGCTGTCCACTTCACTACCATAGATAGTAGGCTACTTGGAGAGTGCTGTCCACTTCACCACCATAGATAGTAGGCTACTTGGAGAGTGCTGTCCATTTCACCAGCATAGATAGTAGGCTACTTGGAGAGTGCTGTCAATTTCACCACCACAGATAGTAGGGTACTTGGAGAGTGTTGTCCATTAAACCACCATAGATAGTAGGGTACTTGGCTGTTTACTTAGGTTGCTGCGATGCTACGTTGTGTTTGTCAGATTTTTTCTCATGCGCTCCGGTACCTAAGAGTGCCCCGGTCAATCCCCCTCTTGCATTCACAATATGTTCTGCGACCTCCCGATTTACAAATGAAGCACTGCCTAAGACCCTTAAGCCCTGTCGGAGTGGTACCAGGAAAATAACCTCTCCCTTAATGTCAACAAAATGAAGGAGCTGATCGTGGATTTCAAGATAGAGCAGAGGAAGCACGCCCACATCCACATCGACGAGGACGGAGTGGAGAAGGTGAAAAGCTTAAAGTTCCTCAGCGTACACATCACTGACAATCTGAAATTCTCCACCCACACAGACAGTGTGGGGAAGAAGGCGCAACAGTGCCTATTCAACCAGGAGGCTGAAGAAATTTGGCTTGGCCTCTAAGACCCTCACAAACCTCTACAGATGCACCATTGAGAACATGCTGTCGGGCTGTATCACCACCTGGTATGGCAATTGCACCGTTCAAAAGTTTGCGGTCACTTAGAAATGTCCTTGTTTTTGAAAGAAAAGCAAATTTTTTTGTCCATTAAAACAACATCAAATTGATCAGAAATACAGTGTAGACATTGTTAATGTTGTAAATGACTATTGTAGCTGGAAACAGCAGATTTTTTTTATGGAATATCTACATAGGCGTAAAAAGGTCCATTATCAGCAACCATCACTCTCTACTGTAAGTCGCTCTGGATAAGAGCGTCTGCTCTTGGCCGGTAGGGATATCCTTGTCTCAGTATGTAAAAATGTAATAAAAATGTATGCACTCTACTGTAAGTCGCTCTGGATAAGAGCGTCTGCTAAATGACTAAAATGTAAATGTAAATGTAAAATGTAAATCACTCCTGTGTTCCAATGGCACGTTGTGTTAGCTAATCCAAGTTTATCATTTTAAAAGGCTAATTGATCATTAGAAATCCCTTTTGCAATTATGTTAGCACAGCTGAAAATGGTGGTGCTGATAAAAGAAGCAATAAAACTGGCCTACTTTAGACTAGTTGAGTATCTGGAGCATCACCATTTGTGGGTTTGATTACAGGTTCAAAGTGGCCAGAAACAAAGAACTTTCTTCTGAAACTCGTCAGTCTATTCTTGTTCTGAGAAATGAAGGCTATTCCATGTGAGAAATTGCCAAGAAACTGAAGATCTCGTACAACGCTGTGTACCACTCCCTTCACAGAACAGTGCAAACTGGCTCTAACCAGAATAGAAAGAGGAGTGGGAGACCCCGGTGCACAACTGAGCAAGAGGACAAGTACATTACAGTGTCTAGTTTGAGAAACAAACGCCTCACAAGTCCTCAACTGACAGCTTCATTAAATAGTACCCACAAAACACCAGTCTCAACGTCAACAGTGAAGAGGCGACTCCGGGATGCTGGCCTTCTAGGCAGAGTTGAAAAGAAAAAGCCATATCTCAGATTGGCCAATAAAAAGAAAGGATTAAGATGGGCAAAAGAACACAGACACTGGACAGAGGTACTCGCCTAGATGGCCAGCATCCCGGAGTCGCCTCTTCACTGTTGACGTTGACACAATTTCTCGCATGGAATTGCCTTAATTAAACATTGCATTGCCCTTCAAACTCGCTATGGTGATTTGTGCTTATTCTCATTGGCCATCTTAGTTTTACAATAACATTGTGGCTTTATTTATATATAATTGGATTTTGGTACTTTCAGCAAGCTATAGACTTAGGCTGGCAACAACTGCAGGCTAGCTAGCAATGTGTGTGTGCTTCAATATGAAAAACAAAATTTACATCATGTCATCCTTGCTGATTATGTGATTTAGTTGTTAATCAGTCGATCATAAAATCCTGAAAATAATAATATGACATAGTGGCAACTGTTATATTAGATTGGCTTGTCAAACTTAAGTAACGTTAGCGACCTGAAGTAACGTTAGTGACCTGAAGTAACGTTACCCCATCTTGCAAAATAGGGTTTCCGGTTAGCTCTATTCCTATCTGCAGTGTTAGAAACACTGCAACTCACTGAATAAGGCAATGTTCTCTTCCATATCAGTAGAGGTGCAGATGTATCCCGGATAGTTTATTATTAAAGAAGAGAGAGTACATTTGACATTTTGATTTGAAAGGTGGTAGAACCTTCAGCTTTTAACAGTTCTGTTTTATTTGATATAAAAGGAGATAGCATACCTTTGTCAATGAAGCAGCCCCTCAATGACTATTTCAAGGGCCTGGTGACAAGAACTGATTGTTTGAGTGGATAAATTAGTCTAGCCCCTCTGTCAACACAACGGGTATCAGATGTTTCGTTAAAGACCTCTGAACCTCTGGAGCATCACTTGAAGAACTGGCCCCCTCTCAATGCCAACATAGATATTATATCTGCCGAATCCTAAAACACAAATCTGTCATTCAAAGGAGGTATTTCGGAATATGGGACCCGCATAACACCACAATTGCCTGTTTCTTGTGCTTGTACATGCAAGCGAAGGTGCCAATGCATTTGCCATTGCGGCCATACAAAGGGATTCTGACAGACTTTTGCCGTGGCTTGGCAAATCTTCTCAGTATGTGTGGTGCATGCAAGGCATGTGTATTAGAGCTGCCCACTTATGGTCATAAAGACATACAAACCACACCCGCAGATGCACGTCGTTGCTAATTTATGAGCCGCGATCAATGAAATCCAATGGAGACAAAGTCAAGGGCAGGCTGGAATGTTCCTGATTCTGCATGAATTCCTAACTGGTACTTCGTTCGAATGTCAGCTAGCAGGGAGGTGTATTAATCCAAACTGTGATGGAGATGCCTGGACAAACCCTTAATAAAAGTGATTGAGACAAAATGAACACCATGTGCTCACAGATATGGGAATAGTTTCTCTCACTCTCTCACTCACATGCAGTAATATACACCCTCATGCTTGCATGCATGCGCGCACAGACACACACACATACACACAAGGGACGCAAAAACACTCCATAAACAGTCACATGAAAAACAAACACTTTGGCGAGTGAGGAGGGTCTAGAGAATGCTCCTACAAGAGTCAGCCAGAATGAAATGTGTTGTTGCGCCATGTGGAGGAAAGTGATTTAAAGTGCACTGAGGTGTGGCCGTCAGGGATATGACTGTTCTCCGGAGTTGGGGCTGGGGCTCTCAGACACTGACCTGGAGACCACACAGAGAGATGACTGTTCTCCAGGGTTGTGGGAAGCTAGGGCTCTCAGACACTGACTTGAAGACCACACACAAGAGGGGATCCTCTCCATTGGCTGTCTGATGATTAAGCAAATCATAGTGTATTTTCATACGGGTTCATAAAGACACAAGCTGGGAGACCTTTAAAAGCAGGTGCAGAGAGACAGTCAGCTGGAAATAAATACAGCTAAAAGGAGAAAGGGGGAATGAGGGTGAAGTCTCTCCGTTTCTCACCCATAAATGTCAGAGTAGACGTCAGAAGACCGACATTCTTTTATTATACATTTATTTATTCAAGCTCTAATGTGAGTTTATTCAAGATGTCTTCCTTGGTCCGCTGTCTCATAAAACTATTCCATTGAATTGAAAAGATTAGTCAGAAACCGTTGAATCATAAGACATTACTGTAAATCAGTGCTCAAGGTGAAGGTAAAAATTCACCCTTTGTTTTTAATGTCAACAACACTGGCTCTGTGCTGAACAGGTTTCAGCACAGACATGTATCATCTTCCAGAAGATAGGATTTGGGATAAAGTCTTGGCAATGATACATTTGAATAAGAGCACTTCAGAGGGCATCTGCCATGAATGGGGCTCAAGAAACAGACAGTGTTTTCACACCTATGAATTTGTCAATTGGGCTCTGTCCTGGAAGTTGGAGCGTTATGTGTTCTGTAAGATCAAAGACAGTGAGGGCTGAACTCTTTAAGTCACCTTGTTTTCCATCTTGGCTGAGGTATGATGTAGAGCCACTAAATCATTGCAGGGTGTTTGTCTCTATAGACAAAGTAGCCCACAGCCGCTATAACATACCCTACTTAAATAAGCTATTTATTCTCAATGTCTCACTGCACCCTTTTTCAAACTAGCCCATTCATCCAAGAGGAACGGAAGGAGTTGAATGATAGGGGCACATTTTTTGGAGGGGACCACACCTCTTACTGTAACTGCTGGAAAATGTGAAAAGAAAGTGGAATTTAACAAGGGCCCAGATTATCCTTACCTCATCTACTACAAGTTAATTTGTACAATAGAGAACCTGGCATAAATATTAACAAACACAAATAATACATCTTAGTTTGAATTTTCACTTAGTTATGCATTGATGTTGACTTGCATGAAAGTACTGTATGTTGATTATGGATGTTATCTACAATGCCATGGTGACACAAACCTGATGGTATTTTTTAGGACACAAATCACTACCCTTTGACCTTTACCCTCTCTGTCAGCACCAAGAGAAAAGAAGATCCCAGGGAAACATGTTGGTTTGGGCATAGTTCCTTGTTATACCCAATGTCAGAAGCTCATGGGAGCACAATAGCCACTTAGTTAGTCCACACTCAGGTGAACAAACGGATGTAAGAAGCATTTATCAGAGTGGTTGTACCAAACGTTCTGTGTATCAGTACGGAACAACGTGTGGAAACTGTCACCAAACCTGTCAACCTTATCACACATATTGATTAGGTTTTCCTAAATCATGACTTACCCACATGACAAAATACTATGGTATACTATGGTATAAATACTACAGTGTTCACTGTTGCGTTTTTGTGGACTAAAGTCCGCAAAAACACTACAGCCACTATGATAGTAATTCATGTTGTGTTTTTAAGGATTGTAGTATACTGTAGTATTTACTGTAATGTTTTTTTTAGACTGTATTATTTACTATGGCGTTTTTACAGACATTACTGTAGTATTTACTATAGTATTTCTGTTTTATTATCTTTGACATACACTACCGGTCAAAAGTTTTAGAACACATACTCATTCAAGGGTTTTTCTTAATTTTTTAAAATTGTAGAATAATATGAAGACATGAAAACAAGGAAATAACACATATGGAATCATGTACTAACCAAAAAAGTGTTAAACAAATCAAAATATATTTTATATTTGAGATTCTTCAAAAAGACACCCTTTGCCTTGATGACAGCTTTGCACATTCTTGGCATTCTCTCAACCAGCTTCATGAGGTAGTCACCTGGAATGCATTTCAATTAACAGGTGTGCCTTCTTAAAAGTTAATTTGTGGAATTTCTTTCCTTCTTAATGTATTTGAGCCAATCAGTTGTGTTGTGACAAGGTAGGGGGGTATACAGAAGATAGCACTATTTGGTAAAAGTCCATATTATGGAAAGAACAGCTCAAATAAACAAAGAGAAACGACAGTCCATCATTACTTTAAGACATGAATGTCAGTCAATACGGAACATTTCAAGAACTTTGAACGTTTTTTCAAGTGCAGTCGCAAAAACCATCAAGCGCTATGATGAAATTGACTCTCACGAGGACCGCCACAGGAATGGAAGACCCAGAGTTACCTCTGCTGCAGAGGATAAGTTGATTACAGACACATCTCAACATCAACTGTTCAGAGGAGACTGTGTGAATCAGGCCTTCATGGTTAAAATGCTGCAAAGAAACCACTACTAAAGAACACCAATAAAAAGAAGAGACTTGCTTGGGCCAAGAAACATGAGCAATGGACATTAGACCGGTGGAAATTGGTCCTTTAACTCTGATGAGTCCAAATTTGAGATTTTTGGTTCCAACCGCTGTGTCTTTGTGAGACACGGTGTGGGTGAACGGATGATCTCCGCATTTGTATTTCCCACCATAAAGCATGGAGGAGGAGATGTTATGGTGTGGGGGGTGCTTTGCTGGTGACACTGTCTGTGATTTATTTAGAATTCAAGGCACACTTAACCAGCATGGCTACCACAGCATTCTGCAAGGATACGTCATCCCATATTTTCAACATTTTCAATGACCCAACACACCTCCAGACTGTGTAAGGGCTATTTTACCAAGAAGGAGAGTGATGGGGTGGCTATTTGAAGAATGTGTTTAACACTTTTTTGGTTACTACATGATTCCAAATGTGTTATTTCATAGTGTTGATGTTTTCACTATTGTTCTGCAATCTAGCAAATAGTATAAATAAAGAAAAACCCTTTGAGTAGGTGTTCTAAAACTTTTGACCGGTAGTGTAGAAGTGTAGACTTTCTCCCTGAGGAAACCTACTGGAGAAACACTAAAATAGCAATTTTTCATAACCTTAATGTAGGTAGGTAGGTAGGTAGGTAGAGATAGACACATAGATAGATATTTTCTATGACCTTTAGGGAGCACAATATGGTCTATTGTTGGCATATACGTTTCTCACTTATCGGTGGCACAAATTGTGAAATGGGGCAGCGGAATTAGAAGGTTATATGCAAATTAAATACTGTAGCATGTACTAAAGTAAAAAAAAGTTACATTTTTTGGGCATTATTGTAGTATTTACTACTGTCTTTCAAGTAAATGTGCGATTTTTTTGTTAATACATGCAAAATGGCTTAATCCTCCATGGTTGGGAGATTGCAGTAAACTGAGAATGAATTAACTGTAAATTGATGGAGACATTTATTTAGGAGACATTTTGGCCTGGTTATATGGTGGTTGTGCTGTGTAGGAGCCATTTTGGCCTGGTTATGTGGTGGTTGTGTTGTGTAGGAGCCATTTTGGCCTGGTTATGTGGTGGTTGTGTTGTGTGTTTTTATGCAAACACATTCATCAAAAAGAACACATCTGTTGTTTCCCTTTGAGAGTGAACGATGAGCCAAAGATCGCACTGGGCACAGTCTGTTTGAATCAACGCTATTTCCACGTCATTCATTTAAAGAAAAACGTGGATTAATGTGGGAAAGTTATTAGATTTGCAATGTCATCAATCTACACGTATTTCAATTTTTTTTACCCAACTTTTACCCATACCCATTCAAGATAATATAAATAAAATCTAAACATTTAACTGATGTCTATTCCCTGTGGGACAGCTGTGTTAACATTTTACATTGTTCTCAATATGGAAAAGTTAAATCCTCCCCCAAAAATCCCAGGGCAGATACTGATTTGGACTCAACCAGCTGAGTGCTTTGTTCTGGAAAGGGGTTAAAGGGGAGACGGCTGCATTGAGAGATGCTGTCATAGTGGTTGGAGTCATTGCACAGTGGTCGGAGTCATTGCACTTGAATACCACCCACCAAATACCACACAGCTGGCTCCCTCCACACTGCGCTAAACTGCAGCAAGAGAGCCAGCACACCAACACATCCAGAGCGATAACAGATGGTGATATGGGAGTCGTTTTGCGAGCCCCATTGCTCCTAATCCAGCAGTGTTGTGTTGGTGGTGAACTTGTGTAACCCTTCACACTGCATCGCCTGTAGAGCTGCAGAGGAGAAGGAATGCTTAGAGTGGAGATGCTAAGTGGCTTAATCCTTTGTCTGTAGCGCTCGGATGGAATATGATATGACTATTTGGTTCATGTCCCAGAGATCTTGGTGGTTTCCAAATATTGCTCTTTAGCAGACATTTACGGGAACAAGTGTCATCGCTGCAGGATTAGGGGTGGCAGTAGCCTTGAGGTTGTGGAGGCAGCCAGTGACCGGAAGGTTGCCAGTTCAAAACCCAGGGCTGATAGGGTAAATCAAGCGGGTGTGAGCAGTCAACCAGAGGGTTGCTGGCATCAGAAGTGTTGTACCTTTTAGCAAGGCACTTAACCCCTAACCTGCTGCAGGCACTCTGCTCTGTTGCTAAACCTCTGTTGCTTTTGTGTGTGTGTTGACAGCAAATAAACACATTTCCTTTTCGATTAACAATAAAGTTCTATTCTATCCAGGATTCTCTGATGTATAATCTAAAGATAGTTCCTTGAAAGATCTACGTACTGTCATGCAAGTAAATGTGTGATTTTTTGTTAATATATTCAAAATGCCTAAATCCTCCATGGTTAGGAGAATGCAGTAAGCTGAGAATTAAAATTGTAAATTGATGGAGACATTTCTTTAGGAGCCATTTTGGCCTGGTTAAATGGTGTTTGTGTTGTGTAGGAGCCATTTTGGCATGGTTTTGTGGTGGTTGTGTTGAAGCAATTTTGGCCTGGTTGTGTTGTGTAGGAGCCATTTGGCCTTGTTGTGTGGTGGTTGTGTTGTGTAGGAGCCATTTTGGCCTGGTTGTGTGGTGGTTGTGTTGTGTAGGAGCCATTTTGGCCTGGTTGTGTAGTGGTTGTGTTGTGTTGGAGCCATTTTGGCCTTGTTGTGTCGTGGTTGTGTTGTGTAGGAGCCATTTTGGCCTGGTTGTGTAGTGTTTGCGTTGTGTTGGAGCCATTTTGGCTTTGTGGTGTGGTGGTTGTGATGTGTTGGAGCCATTTTGGCCTGGTTATGTGGTGGTTGTGTTGTGTAGGAGCCATTTTGGCCTGGTTGTGTGGTGGTTGTGTTGTGTATAAGTCATTTTGGCCTGGTTTTGTTGTGTAGGAGCCATTTTGGCCTTGTTGTGTAGGAGCCATTGGCCTGGTTGTGTAGTGTTTGTGTTGTGTAGGAGCCATTTTGGCCTGGTTGTGTAGTGGTTGTGTAGGAGCCATTTTGGCCTTGTAGTGTAGGAGCCATTGGCCTGGTTGTGCAGTGTTTGTGTTGTGTAGGAGCCAGTTTGGCCTTGTTGTGTGGTGGTTGTGATGTGTTGGAGCCATTTTGGCCTGGTTATGTGTTGGTTGTGTTTTGTAGGATCCATTTTCACCTGGCTGTGTGGTGGTTGTGTTGTGTAGGAGCCATTTTGGCCTGGTTGTGTGGTGGTTGTGTTGTGTAGGAGTCATTTTGGCCTGGTTGTGTGGTGTTTGTGTTGTGTCGGAGCCATTTTGGCCTTCTTGTGTGGTGGTTGTGTTGTGTAGGAGCCATTTTGGCCTGGTTGTGTAGTGGTTGTGTTGTGTAGGAGCCATGTTGGCCTGGTTGTGTGGTGGTTGTGTTGTGTGGGAGCCATTTTGGCCTGGTTGTGTTGTGTATGAGCCATTTTGGCCTTGTTGTGTAGGAGCCATTTTGGTCTGGTTGTGTAGTGGTTGTGATGTGTAGGAGCCATTTTGGCCTGGTTGTGTAGTGTAGGAGCCATTTTGTCCTTGTTGTTTTGTGTTGGAGCCATTTTGGCCTTGTTGTGTTGTGATGTGAAGGAGCCATTTTGGCCTGGTTATGTGGTGGTTGTGATGTGAAGAAGCCATTTTGGCATGGCTGTGTTATGTAGGTGCCATTTTGGCCTGGTTGTGTCGTGGTTGTGTTGTGTAGGAGCCATTTTGGCCTGGTTGTGTAGTGGTTGTGTTGTGTAGGAGCCATTTTGGCCTGGTTGTGTAGTGGTTGTGTTGTGTAGGAGCCATTTTGGCCTGGTTGTGTAGTGTTTGTGATGTGTAGGAGCCATTTTGGCCTTGTTTTGTGGTGGTTGTGATGTAAAGGAGCTATTTTGTCCTTGTTGTGTGGTGGTTGTGATGTGAAGGAGCCATTTTGTTCTGGTTGTGTTGTGTTGGAGCCATTTTGGCCTGGTTGAGTTGTGTAGGAGCCATTTTGGCCTGGTTGTGTAGTGGTTGTGTTGTGTAGGAGCCATTTTGGCCTGGTTGTGTGGTTGTTGTGTTGTAAAGGAGCCATTTTGGCCTGGTTGTGTAGTGTTTGTGTTGTGTTGGAGCCATTTTGGCCATGTTGTGTGATGGTTGTGATGTGAAGGAGCCATTTTGGCCTGGTTATGTGGTGGTTGTCATGTGAAGGAGCCACTTTGGCATGGCTATGTTGTGTAGGAGCCATTTTGGCCTTGTCGTGTCGTGGTTGTGTTGTGTAGGAGCCATTTTGGCCTGGTTGTGTAGTGTTTGCGTTATGTTGGAGCCATTTTGGCTTTGTGGTGTGGTGGTTGTGATGTGTTGGAGCCATTTTGGCCTGGTTATGTGGTGTTGTGTTGTGTAGGAGCCATTTTGGCCTGGTTGTGTGGTGGTTGTGTTATGTAGAAGCCATTTGGCCTGGTTGTGTTGTGTAGGAGCCATTTTGGCATGGCTGTGTTGTGTAGGGGCCATTTTGCTCTGGTTTTGTAGTGTTTGTGTTGTGTAGGAGCCATTTTGGCCTTGTTGTGTGGTGGTTGTGATGTAAAGGAGCCATTTTGTCCTTGTTGTGTGGTGTTTGTGATGTGAAGGAGCCATTTTGGCTTGGTTATGTGGTGGTTGTGTTGTGTAGGAGCCATTTTGGCCTGGTTATGTGGTGGTTGTGTTGTGTAGGAGCCATTTTGGCCTGGTTGTGTAGAGGTTGTGTTGTGTTGGAGCCATTTTGGCCTGGTTGTGTTGTGTAGGAGCCATTGGCCTGGTTGTGTAGTGTTTGTGTTGTGTAGGAGCCATTTTGGCCTTGTTGTGTGGTGGTTGTGATGTAAAGGAGCCATTTTGTCCTTTTTGTTTAGTGGTTGTGATGTGAAGGAGCCATTTTGGCCTGGTTATGTGGTGGTTGTGTTTTGTAGGAGCCATTTTGGCCTGGTTGTGTAGTGGTTGTGTTGTGTAGGAGCCATTTTGGCCTGGTTTTGTAGTGTAGGAGCCATTTTGGCCTTGTTGTGGTTTTTCGGAGCCATTTTGGCCTTGTTGTGTGGTGGTTGTGATGTGAAAGAGCCATTTTGGCCTGGTTATGTGGTGGTTGTGATGTGAAGGAGCCATTTTGGCCTTGTTGTGTTGTGTGGTGGTTGTGATGTGAAGAAGCCATTTTGGCCTGGTTATGTGGTGGTTGTGATGTGAAGAAGCCATTTTGGCATGGCTGTGTTATGTAGGTGCCATTTTGGCCTGGTTGTGTCGTGGTTGTGTTGTGTAGGAGCCATTTTGGTCTGGTTGTGTAGTGGTTGTGTTGTGTAGGAGCCATTTTTGCCTGGTTGTGTAGTGGTTGTGTTGTATAGGAGCCATTTTGGCCTGGTTGTGTAGTGTTTGTGATGTGTAGGAGCCATTTTGGCCTTGTTTTGTGGTGGTTGTGATGTAAAGGAGCTATTTTGTCCTTGTTGTGTGGTGGTTGTGATGTGAAGGAGCCATTTTGTTCTGGTTGTGTTGTGTTGGAGCCATTTTGGCCTGGTTGAGTTGTGTAGGAGCCATTTTGGCCTGGTTGTGTAGTGGTTGTGTTGTGTAGGAGCCATTTTGGCCTGGTTGTGTGGTTGTTGTGTTGTAAAGGAGCCATTTTGGCCTGGTTGTGTAGTGTTTGTGTTGTGTTGGAGCCATTTTGGCCATGTTGTGTGATGGTTGTGATGTGAAGGAGCCATTTTGGCCTGGTTATGTGGTGGTTGTCATGTGAAGGAGCCACTTTGGCATGGCTATGTTGTGTAGGAGCCATTTTGGCCTTGTCGTGTCGTGGTTGTGTTGTGTAGGAGCCATTTTGGCATGGTTGTGTAGTGTTTGCGTTATGTTGGAGCCATTTTGGCTTTGTGGTGTGGTGGTTGTGATGTGTTGGAGCCATTTTGGCCTGGTTATGTGGTGTTGTGTTGTGTAGGAGCCATTTTGGCCTGGTTGTGTGGTGGTTGTGTTATGTAGAAGCCATTTGGCCTGGTTGTGTTGTGTAGGAGCCATTTTGGCATGGCTGTGTTGTGTAGGGGCCATTTTGCTCTGGTTTTGTAGTGTTTGTGTTGTGTAGGAGCCATTTTGGCCTTGTTGTGTGGTGGTTGTGATGTAAAGGAGCCATTTTGTACTTGTTGTGTGGTGTTTGTGATGCGAAGGAGCCATTTTGGCTTGGTTATGTGGTGGTTGTGTTGTGTAGGAGCCATTTTGGCCTGGTTATGTGGTGGTTGTGTTGTGTAGGAGCCATTTTGGCCTGGTTGTGTAGAGGTTGTGTTGTGTTGGAGCCATTTTGGCCTGGTTGTGTTGTGTAGGAGCCATTGGCCTGGTTGTGTAGTGTTTGTGTTGTGTAGGAGCCATTTTGGCCTTGTTGTGTGGTGGTTGTGATGTAAAGGAGCCATTTTGTCCTTTTTGTTTAGTGGTTGTGATGTGAAGGAGCCATTTTGGCCTGGTTATGTGGTGGTTGTGTTTTGTAGGAGCCATTTTGGCCTGGTTGTGTAGTGGTTGTGTTGTGTAGGAGCCATTTTGGCCTGGTTTTGTAGTGTAGGAGCCATTTTGGCCTTGTTGTGGTTTTTCGGAGCCATTTTGGCCTTGTTGTGTGGTGGTTGTGATGTGAAGGAGCCATTTTGGCCTGGTTATGTGGTGGTTGTGATGTGAAGGAGCCATTTTGGCCTTGTTGTGTGGTGGTTGTGATGTAAAGGAGCCATTTTGTCCTTGTTGTGTGGTGGTTGTGATGTGAAGGAGCCATTTTGGCCTGGTTATGTGGTGGTTGTGTAGGAGCCATTTTGTTCTGGTTGTGTTGTGTTGGATTGGCTTGGTTATGTGGTGGTTGTGTTGTGTAGGAGCCATTTTGGCCTGGTTATGTGGTGTTTGCGTTGTGTTGGAGCCATTTTGGCTTTTTGGTGTGGTGGTTGTGATGTGTTGGAGCCATTTTGGCCTGGTTATGTGGTGATTGTGTTGTGTAGGAGCCATTTTGGCCTTGTTGTGTGGTGGTTGTGATGTAAAGGAGCCATTTTGTCCTTGTTGTGTGGTGTTTGTGATGTGAAGGAGCCATTTGGCCTGGTTATGTGGTGTTTGTGTTGTGTAGGAGCCATTTTGGCCTTGTTGTGTGGTGGTTGTGATGTAAAGGAGCCATTTTGTCCTTGTTGTGTGGTGGTTGTGATGTGAAGGAGCCATTTTGGCCTGGTTATGTGGTGGTTGTGTTTTGTAGGAGCCAATACGGCCTGGTTGTATAGTGGTTGTGCTGTGTAGGAGCCATTTTGGCCTAGTTGTGTAGTGTAGGAGCCATTTTGGCCTTGTTGTGTAGTGGTTGTGTTGTGTAGGAGCCATTTTGGCCTGGTTATGTGGTGGTTGTGTTTTGTAGGAGCCAATACGGCCTGGTTGTATAGTGGTTGTGCTGTGTAGGAGCCATTTTGGCCTAGTTGTGTAGTGTAGGAGCCATTTTGGCCTTGTTGTGTAGTGGTTGTGTTGTGTAGGAGCCATTTTGGCCTGGTTGTGTGGTGGTTGTGTTGTGTAGCAGCCATTTGGCCTGGTTGTGTAGTGTTTGCGTTGTGTTGGAGCCATTTTGTCTTTGTGGTGTGGTGGTTGTGATGTGTTGGAGCCATTTTGGCCTGGTTATGTGGTGGTTGTGTTGTGTAGGAGCCATTTAGGCCTGGTTGTATAGTGGTTGTGTTGTGTAGAAGCCATTTGGCCTGGTTGTGTTGTGTAGGAGCCATTTTGGCCTTGTTGTGTAGGAGCCATTGGCCTGGTTGTGTAGTGTTTGTGTTATGTAGGAGCCATTTTGGCCTTGTTGTGTGGTGGTTGTGATGTGAAGGAGCCATTTTGTCCTTGTTGTGTGGTGGTTGTGATGTGAAAGAGCCATTCTGGCCTAGTTGTGTAGAGGTTGTGTTGTGTTGGAGCCATATTTGCTTGGTTGTGTTGTGTAGGATCCATTTTGGCCTTGCTGTGTAGTGGTTGTGTTGTGTAGGAGCCATTGGCCTGGTTGTGTACTGTTTGTATTGTGTAGGAGCCATTTTGGCCTGGTTGTGTGGTGGTTGTGATGTGAAAGAGCCATTTTGGCCTGGTTATGTGGTGGTTGTGTTGTGTAGGAGCCATTTTGGTCTGGTTGTGTAGTGGTTGTGTTGTGTAGAAGCCATTTTGGCCTGGTTATGTGGTGGTTGTGTTGTGTAGGAGCCCTTTTGGCTTGGTTGTGTTGTGTAGGAGCCATTTTGGCCTTGTTGTGTAGTGGTTGTGTTGTGTAGGAGCCATTGGCCTGGTTGTGTAGAGGTTGTGTTTTATTGGAGCCATTTTGGCCTGGTTGTGTTGTGTAGGAGCCATTTTGGCCTTGTTGTGTAGTGGTTGTGTTGTGTAGGAGCCATTTTGGCCTGGTTTTGTAGTGTAGGAGCCATTTTGGCCTTGTTGTGGTTTTTCGGAGCCATTTTGGCCTTGTTGTGTGGTGGTTGTGATGTGAAGGAGCCATTTTGGCCTGGTTATGTGGTGGTTGTGATGTGAAGGAGCCATTTTGGCCTTGTTGTGTGGTGGTTGTGATGTAAAGGAGCCATTTTGTCCTTGTTGTGTGGTGGTTGTGATGTGAAGGAGCCATTTTGGCCTGGTTATGTGGTGGTTGTGTAGGAGCCATTTTGTTCTGGTTGTGTTGTGTTGGAGCCATTTTGGCCTGGTTATGTGGTGGTTGTGTTGTGTAGGAGCCATTTTGGCCTGGTTGTGTAGTGTTTGCGTTGTGTTGGAGCCATTTTGGCTTTTTGGTGTGGTGGTTGTGATGTGTTGGAGCCATTTTGGCCTGGTTATGTGGTGATTGTGTTGTGTAGGAGCCATTTTGGCCTTGTTGTGTGGTGGTTGTGATGTAAAGGAGCCATTTTGTCCTTGTTGTGTGGTGTTTGTGATGTGAAGGAGCCATTTGGCCTGGTTATGTGGTGTTTGTGTTGTGTAGGAGCCATTTTGGCCTTGTTGTGTGGTGGTTGTGATGTAAAGGAGCCATTTTGTCCTTGTTGTGTGGTGGTTGTGATGTGAAGGAGCCATTTTGGCCTGGTTATGTGGTGGTTGTGTTTTGTAGGAGCCAATACGGCCTGGTTGTATAGTGGTTGTGCTGTGTAGGAGCCATTTTGGCCTAGTTGTGTAGTGTAGGAGCCATTTTGGCCTTGTTGTGTAGTGGTTGTGTTGTGTAGGAGCCATTTTGGCCTGGTTATGTGGTGGTTGTGTTTTGTAGGAGCCAATACGGCCTGGTTGTATAGTGGTTGTGCTGTGTAGGAGCCATTTTGGCCTAGTTGTGTAGTGTAGGAGCCATTTTGGCCTTGTTGTGTAGTGGTTGTGTTGTGTAGGAGCCATTTTGGCCTGGTTGTGTGGTGGTTGTGTTGTGTAGCAGCCATTTGGCCTGGTTGTGTAGTGTTTGCGTTGTGTTGGAGCCATTTTGTCTTTGTGGTGTGGTGGTTGTGATGTGTTGGAGCCATTTTGGCCTGGTTATGTGGTGGTTGTGTTGTGTAGGAGCCATTTAGGCCTGGTTGTATAGTGGTTGTGTTGTGTAGAAGCCATTTGGCCTGGTTGTGTTGTGTAGGAGCCATTTTGGCCTTGTTGTGTAGGAGCCATTGGCCTGGTTGTGTAGTGTTTGTGTTATGTAGGAGCCATTTTGTCCTTGTTGTGTGGTGGTTGTGATGTGAAGGAGCCATTTTGTCCTTGTTGTGTGGTGGTTGTGATGTGAAAGAGCCATTCTGGCCTAGTTGTGTAGAGGTTGTGTTGTGTTGGAGCCATATTTGCTTGGTTGTGTTGTGTAGGATCCATTTTGGCCTTGCTGTGTAGTGGTTGTGTTGTGTAGGAGCCATTGGCCTGGTTGTGTACTGTTTGTATTGTGTAGGAGCCATTTTGGCCTGGTTGTGTGGTGGTTGTGATGTGAAAGAGCCATTTTGGCCTGGTTATGTGGTGGTTGTGTTGTGTAGGAGCCATTTTGGTCTGGTTGTGTAGTGGTTGTGTTGTGTAGAAGCCATTTTGGCCTGGTTATGTGGTGGTTGTGTTGTGTAGGAGCCCTTTTGGCTTGGTTGTGTTGTGTAGGAGCCATTTTGGCCTTGTTGTGTAATGGTTGTGTTGTGTAGGAGCCATTGGCCTGGTTGTGTAGAGGTTGTGTTTTATTGGAGCCATTTTGGCCTGGTTGTGTTGTGTAGGAGCCATTTTGGCCTTGTTGTGTAGTTGTTGTGTTGTGTAGGAGCTATTTTTGCCTGGTTGTCTGGTGATTGTGTTGTGTAGGAGCCATTTTGGCCTTGTTGTGTGGTGGTTGTGATGTGAAGGAGCCATTTTGGTCTGGTTATGTGGTGGTTGTGATGTGAAGGAGCCATTTTGGCATGGCTGTTTTGTTTAGGAGCCATTTTGGCCTTGTTGTGTCGTGGTTGTGTTGTGTAGGAGCCATTTTGGCCTGGTTATGTGGTGGGTGTGTTGTGTAGGAGCCATTTTAGCATGGTTATGTGGTGATTGTGTTGTGTAGGAGCCATTGGCCTGGTTGTGTAGTGTTTGTGTTTTGTAGAAGCCATTTTGGCCTGTTTGTGTAGTTGTTGTGTTGTGTAGGAGCCATTGGCCTGATTTTGTGGTGGTTGTGATGTGAAGGAGCCATTTTGGCCTGGTTATGTGGTGGTTGTGTTGTGTAGGATCCATTTTGGCCTGGTTTTGTGGTAGTTGTGTTGTGTAGGAGCCATTTTGGCCTGGTTGTGTAGTGGTTGTGTTGTATAGAAGCCATGTTAGCCTGGTTATGTGGTGGTTGTGTTGGTTGGAGCCATTTTGGCTTGGTTGTGTTGTGTAGGAGCCATTTTGGCCTTGTTGTGTAGTTGTTGTGTTGTGTAGGAGCCATTTTGGCCTTGTTGTGTAGTGGTTGTGTTGTGTAGGAGCCATTTTGGCCTGGTTTTGTAGTGTAGGAGCCATTTTGGCCTTGTTGTGGTTTTTCGGAGCCATTTTGGCCTTGTTGTGTGGTGGTTGTGATGTGAAGGAGCCATTTTGGCCTGGTTATGTGGTGGTTGTGATGTGAAGGAGCCATTTTGGCCTTGTTGTGTGGTGGTTGTGATGTAAAGGAGCCATTTTGTCCTTGTTGTGTGGTGGTTGTGATGTGAAGGAGCCATTTTGGCCTGGTTATGTGGTGGTTGTGTAGGAGCCATTTTGTTCTGGTTGTGTTGTGTTGGAGCCATTTTGGCCTGGTTATGTGGTGGTTGTGTTGTGTAGGAGCCATTTTGGCCTGGTTGTGTAGTGTTTGCGTTGTGTTGGAGCCATTTTGGCTTTTTGGTGTGGTGGTTGTGATGTGTTGGAGCCATTTTGGCCTGGTTATGTGGTGATTGTGTTGTGTAGGAGCCATTTTGGCCTTGTTGTGTGGTGGTTGTGATGTAAAGGAGCCATTTTGTCCTTGTTGTGTGGTGTTTGTGATGTGAAGGAGCCATTTGGCCTGGTTATGTGGTGTTTGTGTTGTGTAGGAGCCATTTTTGGCCTTGTTGTGTGGTGGTTGTGATGTAAAGGAGCCATTTTGTCCTTGTTGTGTGGTGGTTGTGATGTGAAGGAGCCATTTTGGCCTGGTTATGTGGTGGTTGTGTTTTGTAGGAGCCAATACGGCCTGGTTGTATAGTGGTTGTGCTGTGTAGGAGCCATTTTGGCCTAGTTGTGTAGTGTAGGAGCCATTTTGGCCTTGTTGTGTAGTGGTTGTGTTGTGGAGGAGCCATTTTGGCCTGGTTATGTGGTGGTTGTGTTTTGTAGGAGCCAATACGGCCTGGTTGTATAGTGGTTGTGCTGTGTAGGAGCCATTTTGGCCTAGTTGTGTAGTGTAGGAGCCATTTTGGCCTTGTTGTGTAGTGGTTGTGTTGTGTAGGAGCCATTTTGGCCTGGTTGTGTGGTGGTTGTGTTGTGTAGCAGCCATTTGGCCTGGTTGTGTAGTGTTTGCGTTGTGTTGGAGCCATTTTGTCTTTGTGGTGTGGTGGTTGTGATGTGTTGGAGCCATTTTGGCCTGGTTATGTGGTGGTTGTGTTGTGTAGGAGCCATTTAGGCCTGGTTGTATAGTGGTTGTGTTGTGTAGAACCCATTTGGCCTGGTTGTGTTGTGTAGGAGCCATTTTGGCCTTGTTGTGTAGGAGCCATTGGCCTGGTTGTGTAGTGTTTGTGTTATGTAGGAGCCATTTTGGCCTTGTTGTGTGGTGGTTGTGATGTGAAGGAGCCATTTTGTCCTTGTTGTGTGGTGGTTGTGATGTGAAAGAGCCATTCTGGCCTAGTTGTGTAGAGGTTGTGTTGTGTTGGAGCCATATTTGCTTGGTTGTGTTGTGTAGGATCCATTTTGGCCTTGCTGTGTAGTGGTTGTGTTGTGTAGGAGCCATTGGCCTGGTTATGTACTGTTTGTATTGTGTAGGAGCCATTTTGGCCTGGTTGTGTGGTGGTTGTGATGTGAAAGAGCCATTTTGGCCTGGTTATGTGGTGGTTGTGTTGTGTAGGAGCCATTTTGGTCTGGTTGTGTAGTGGTTGTGTTGTGTAGAAGCCATTTTGGCCTGGTTATGTGGTGGTTGTGTTGTGTAGGAGCCCTTTTGGCTTGGTTGTGTTGTGTAGGAGCCATTTTGGCCTTGTTGTGTAGTGGTTGTGTTGTGTAGGAGCCATTGGCCTGGTTGTGTAGAGGTTGTGTTTTATTGGAGCCATTTTGGCCTGGTTGTGTTGTGTAGGAGCCATTTTGGCCTTGTTGTGTAGTTGTTGTGTTGTGTAGGAGCTATTTTTGCCTGGTTGTCTGGTGATTGTGTTGTGTAGGAGCCATTTTGGCCTTGTTGTGTGGTGGTTGTGATGTGAAGGAGCCATTTTGGTCTGGTTATGTGGTGGTTGTGATGTGAAGGAGCCATTTTGGCATGGCTGTTTTGTTTAGGAGCCATTTTGGCCTTGTTGTGTCGTGGTTGTGTTGTGTAGGAGCCATTTTGGCCTGGTTATGTGGTGGGTGTGTTGTGTAGGAGCCATTTTAGCATGGTTATGTGGTGATTGTGTTGTGTAGGAGCCATTGGCCTGGTTGTGTAGTGTTTGTGTTTTGTAGAAGCCATTTTGGCCTGTTTGTGTAGTTGTTGTGTTGTGTAGGAGCCATTGGCCTGATTTTGTGGTGGTTGTGATGTGAAGGAGCCATTTTGGCCTGGTTATGTGGTGGTTGTGTTGTGTAGGATCCATTTTGGCCTGGTTTTGTGGTAGTTGTGTTGTGTAGGAGCCATTTTGGCCTGGTTGTGTAGTGGTTGTGTTGTATAGAAGCCATGTTAGCCTGGTTATGTGGTGGTTGTGTTGGTTGGAGCCATTTTGGCTTGGTTGTGTTGTGTAGGAGCCATTTTGGCCTTGTTGTGTAGTTGTTGTGTTGTGTAGGAGCCATTTTGGCCTGGTTGTGTGGTGGTTGTTTTGTGTAGGAATCATTTTGGCCTGGTTGTGTAGTGTTTGTGTTGTGTTGGAGCCATTTTGGCCTTGTGGTGTGGTGGTTGTGATGTGAAGGAGCCATTTTGGCTTTGTTGTGTTGTGTAGGAGCCATTTTGGCCTTGTTGTGTTGTGTAGGGGCCATTGGCCTGGTTGTGTAGTGTTTGTGTTGTGTAGGAGCCATTTTGGCCTTGTTGTGTGGTGGTTGTGATGTGAAGGAGCCCTTTTGGCCTGGTTATGTGGTGGTTGTATTTTGTAGGAGCCATTATGGACTGGTTGTATAGTGGTTGTGTTGTGTAGGAGCCATTTTGGCCTGGTTGGGTAGTGGTTGTGTTGTGTAGAAACCATTTTGGCCTGGTTATGTGGTGGTTGTGTTGTGTAGGAGCCATTTTGTCCTGGTTGTGTAGAGGTTGTGTTGGAGCCATTTTGGCCTGGTTGTGTTGTGTAGGAGCCATTTTGGCCTTGTTGTGTAGTGGTTGTGTTGTGTAGGAGCCATTTTAGCCTGGTTATGTGGTGGTTGTGTTGTGTAGGATCCATTTTGGCCTGGTTTTGTGGTAGTTGTGTTGTGTAGGAGCCATTTTGGCCTGGTTGTGTAGTGGTTGTGTTGTATAGAAGCCATGTTAGCCTGGTTATGTGGTGGTTGTGTTGGTTGGAGCCATTTTGGCTTGGTTGTGTTGTGTAGGAGCCATTTTGGCCTTGTTGTGTAGTTGTTGTGTTGTGTAGGAGCCATTTTGGCCTGGGTGTGTGGTGGTTGTTTTGTGTAGGAATCATTTTGGCCTGGTTGTGTAGTGTTTGTGTTGTGTTGGAGCCATTTTGGCCTTGTGGTGGTTGTGATGTGAAGGAGCCATTTTGGCTTTGTTGTGTTGTGTAGGAGCCATTTTGGCCTTGTTGTGTTGTGTAGGGGCCATTGGCCTGGTTGTGTAGTGTTTGTGTTGTGTAGGAGCCATTTTGGCCTTGTTGTGTGGTGGTTGTGATGTGAAGGAGCCCTTTTGGCCTGGTTATGTGGTGGTTGTATTTTGTAGGAGCCATTATGGACTGGTTGTATAGTGGTTGTGTTGTGTAGGAGCCATTTTGGCCTGGTTGGGTAGTGGTTGTGTTGTGTAAAAACCATTTTGGCCTGGTTATGTGGTGGTTGTGTTGTGTAGGAGCCATTTTGTCCTGGTTGTGTAGAGGTTGTGTTGGAGCCATTTTGGCCTGGTTGTGTTGTGTAGGAGCCATTTTGGCCTTGTTGTGTAGTGGTTGTGTTGTGTAGGAGCCATTTTAGCCTGGTTGTGTGGTGGTTGTGTTGTGTTGGAGCCATTTTGGCATTGTGGTGGTGTGGTGGTTGTGGTGTGTTGTGTAGGAGCCATTTAGGCCTGGTTGTGTGGTGGTTGTGTTGTGTAGAAGCCATTTGGCCTGGTTGTGTTGTGTAGGAGCCATTTTGGCCTTGTTGTGTTGTGTAGAGGCCATTGGCCTGGTTGTGTAGTGTTTGTCTTGTGTAGGAGCCATTTTGGCCTTGTGTGGTGGTTGTGATGTGAAGGATCCATTTTGTCCATGTTGTGTGGTGGTTGTGATGTGAAGGAGCCCTTTTGGCCTGGTTATGTGGTGGTTGTGTTTTGTACGAGCCATTATGGCCTGGTTGTATAGTGGTTGTGTTGTGTAGGAGCCATTTTGGCCTGGTTGTGTAGTGGTTGTGTTGTGTAGGAGGCATTTTGGCCTGGTTGTGTAGTGTAGGAGCCATTTTGGCCTTGTTGTGTTGTGTTGGAGCCATTTTGGCCTTGTTGTGTGGTGGTTGTGATTTGAAGGAGCCATTTTGGCCTGGTTATGTGGTGGTTGTGTTGTGTAGGAGCCATTTTGGCCTGGTTGTGTAGTGTTTGCGTTGTGTTGGAGCCATTTTGGCCTGGTTTTGTGGTGGTTGTGTTGTGTAGGAGCCATTTTGTTCTGGTTGTGTTGTGTTGGAGCCATTTTGGCCTGGTTGAGTTGTGTAGGAGCCATTTTAGCCTGGTTGTGTAGTGGTTGTGTTGTGTAGGAGCCAATTTGGCCTGGTTGTGTGGTGGTTGTGATGTGAAGGAGCCATTTTGGCCTGGTCATGTGGTGGTTGTGATGTGAAGGAGCCATTTTGGCATGGCTGTGTTGTGTAGGAGCCATTTTGGCCTTGTCGTGTCGTGGTTGTGTTGTGTTGGAGCCATTGTGGCCTGGTTGTTTGGTGGTTGTGTTGTGTAGGAGCCATTTTGGCCTGGTTGTGTAGTGTTTGCGTTATGTTGGAGCCATTTTGGCCTGGTTATGTGGTGGTTGTGTTGTGTAGGAGCCATTTTAGCATGGTTATGTGGTGATTGTGTTGTGTAGGAGCCATTGGCCTGGTTGTGTAGTGTTTGTGTTTTGTAGAAGCCATTTTGGCCTGTTTGGTTAGTTGTTGTGTTGTGTAGGAGCCATTGGCCTGGTTTTGTGGTGGTTGTGATGTGAAGGAGCCATTTTGGCCTGGTTATGTGGTGGTTGTGTTGTGTAGGATCCATTTTGGCCTGGTTTTGTGGTAGTTGTGTTGTGTAGGAGCCATTTTGGCCTGGTTGTGTAGTGGTTGTGTTGTATAGAAGCCATGTTAGCCTGGTTATGTGGTGGTTGTGTTGGTTGGAGCCATTTTGGCTTGGTTGTGTTGTGTAGGAGCCATTTTGGCCTTGTTGTGTAGTTGTTGTGTTGTGTAGGAGCCATTTTGGCCTGGTTGTGTGGTGGTTGTTTTGTGTAGGAATCATTTTGGCCTGGTTGTGTAGTGTTTGTGTTGTGTTGGAGCCATTTTGGCCTTGTTGTGTGGTGGTTGTGATGTGAAGGAGCCATTTTGGCTTTGTTGTGTTGTGTAGGAGCCATTTTGGCCTTGTTGTGTTGTGTAGGGGCCATTGGCCTGGTTGTGTAGTGTTTGTGTTGTGTAGGAGCCATTTTGGCCTTGTTGTGTGGTGGTTGTGATGTGAAGGAGCCCTTTTGGCCTGGTTATGTGGTGGTTGTATTTTGTAGGAGCCATTATGGCCTGGTTGTATAGTGGTTGTGTTGTGTAGGAGCCATTTTGGCCTGGTTGGGTAGTGGTTGTGTTGTGTAGAAACCATTTTGGCCTGGTTATGTGGTGGTTGTGTTGTGTAGGAGCCATTTTGTCCTGGTTGTGTAGAGGTTGTGTTGTGTTGGAGCCATTTTGGCCTGGTTGTGTTGTGTAGGAGCCATTTTGGCCTTGTTGTGTAGTGGTTGTGTTGTGTAGGAGCCATTTTGGCCTGGTTATGTGGTGGTTGTGTTGTGTAGGAGCCATTTTGGCCTGGTTGTGTAGTGTTTGCGTTGTGTTGGAGCCATTTTGGCCTGGTTTTGTGGTGGTTGTGTTGTGTAGGAGCCATTTTGTTCTGGTTGTGTTGTGTTGGAGCCATTTTGGCCTGGTTGAGTTGTGTAGGAGCCATTTTAGCCTGGTTGTGTAGTGGTTGTGTTGTGTAGGAGCCAATTTGGCCTGGTTGTGTGGTGGTTGTGTTGTATAGGAGCCATTTTGGCCTGGTTGTGTAGTGTTTGTGTTGGAGCCATTTTGGCCTTGTTGTGTGGTGGTTGTGATGTGAAGGAGCCATTTTGGCCTGGTCATGTGGTGGTTGTGATGTGAAGGAGCCATTTTGGCATGGCTGTTTTGTTTAGGAGCCATTTTGGCCTTGTTGTGTCGTGGTTGTGTTGTGTAGGAGCCATTTTGGCCTGGTTATGTGGTGGTTGTGTTGTGTAGGAGCCATTTTAGCATGGTTATGTGGTGATTGTGTTGTATAGGAGCCATTGGCCTGGTTGTGTAGTGTTTGTGTTTTGTAGAAGCCATTTTGGCCTGTTTGTGTAGTTGTTGTGTTGTGTAGGAGCCATTGGCCTGATTTTGTGGTGGTTGTGATGTGAAGGAGCCATTTTGGCCTGGTTATGTGGTGGTTGTGTTGTGTAGGATCCATTTTGGCCTGGTTTTGTGGTAGTTGTGTTGTGTAGGAGCCATTTTGGCCTGGTTGTGTAGTGGTTGTGTTGTATAGAACCCATGTTAGCCTGGTTATGTGGTGGTTGTGTTGGTTGGAGCCATTTTGGCTTGGTTGTGTTGTGTAGGAGCCATTTTGGCCTTGTTGTGTAGTTGTTGTGTTGTGTAGGAGCCATTTTGGCCTGGTTGTGTGGTGGTTGTTTTGTGTAGGAATCATTTTGGCCTGGTTGTGTAGTGTTTGTGTTGTGTTGGAGCCATTTTGGCCTTGTGGTGTGGTGGTTGTGATGTGAAGGAGCCCTTTTGGCCTGGTTATGTGGTGGTTGTATTTTGTAGGAGCCATTATGGACTGGTTGTATAGTGGTTGTGTTGTGTAGGAGCCATTTTGGCCTGGTTGGGTAGTGGTTGTGTTGTGTAGAAACCATTTTGGCCTGGTTATGTGGTGGTTGTGTTGTGTAGGAGCCATTTTGTCCTGGTTGTGTAGAGGTTGTGTTGGAGCCATTTTGGCCTGGTTGTGTAGTGTAGGAGCCATTTTGGCCTTGTTGTGTTGTGTTGGAGCCATTTTGGCCTTGTTGTGTGGTGGTTGTGATTTGAAGGAGCCATTTTGGCCTGGTTATGTGGTGGTTGTGTTGTGTAGGAGCCATTTTGGCCTGGTTGTGTAGTGTTTGCGTTGTGTTGGAGCCATTTTGGCCTGGTTTTGTGGTGGTTGTGTTGTGTAGGAGCCATTTTGTTCTGGTTGTGTTGTGTTGGAGCCATTTTGGCCTGGTTGAGTTGTGTAGGAGCCATTTTAACCTGGTTGTGTAGTGGTTGTGTTGTGTAGGAGCCAATTTGGCCTGGTTGTGTGGTGGTTGTGATGTGAAGGAGCCATTTTGGCCTGGTCATGTGGTGGTTGTGATGTGAAGGAGCCATTTTGGCCTGGTTGAGTTGTGTAGGAGCCATTTTGGCCTTGTCGTGTCGTGGTTGTGTTGTGTTGGAGCCATTGTGGCCTGGTTGTTTGGTGGTTGTGTTGTGTAGGAGCCATTTTGGCCTGGTTGTGTAGTGTTTGCGTTATGTTGGAGCCATTTTGGCCTGGTTATGTGGTGGTTGTGTTGTGTAGGAGCCATTTTAGCATGGTTATGTGGTGATTGTGTTGTGTAGGAGCCATTGGCCTGGTTGTGTAGTGTTTGTGTTTTGTAGAAGCCATTTTGGCCTGTTTGGTTAGTTGTTGTGTTGTGTAGGAGCCATTGGCCTGGTTTTGTGGTGGTTGTGATGTGAAGGAGCCATTTTGGCCTGGTTATGTGGTGGTTGTGTTGTGTAGGATCCATTTTGGCCTGGTTTTGTGGTAGTTGTGTTGTGTAGGAGCCATTTTGGCCTGGTTGTGTAGTGGTTGTGTTGTATAGAAGCCATGTTAGTCTGGTTATGTGGTGGTTGTGTTGGTTGGAGCCATTTTGGCTTGGTTGTGTTGTGTAGGAGCCATTTTGGCCTTGTTGTGTAGTTGTTGTGTTGTGTAGGAGCCATTTTGGCCTGGTTGTGTGGTGGTTGTTTTGTGTAGGAATCATTTTGGCCTGGTTGTGTAGTGTTTGTGTTGTGTAGGAGCCATTTAGGCCTGGTTGTATAGTGGTTGTGTTGTGTAGAAGCCATTTGGCCTGGTTGTGTTGTGTAGGAGCCATTTTGGCCTTGTTGTGTAGGAGCCATTGGCCTGGTTGTGTAGTGTTTGTGTTATGTAGGAGCCATTTTGTCCTTGTTGTGTGGTGGTTGTGATGTGAAGGAGCCATTTTGGCTTTGTTGTGTTGTGTAGGAGCCATTTTGGCCTTGTTGTCTTGTGTAGGAGCCATTTTGGCCTTGTGTGGTGGTTGTGATGTGAAGGAGCCATTTTGTCCATGTTGTGTGGTGGTTGTGATGTGAAGGAGCCCTTTTGGCCTGGTTATGTGGTGGTTGTGTTTTGTACGAGCCATTTTGGCCTGGTTGTATAGTGGTTGTGTTGTGTAGGAGCCATTTTGGCCTGGTTGTGTAGTGGTTGTGTTGTGTAGGAGGCATTTTGGCCTGGTTGTGTAGTGTAGGAGCCATTTTGGCCTTGTTGTGTTGTGTTGGAGCCATTTTGGCCTTGTTGTGTGGTGGTTGTGATTTGAAGGAGCCATTTTGGCCTGGTTATGTGGTGGTTGTGTTGTGTAGGAGCCATTTTAGCATGGTTATGTGGTGATTGTGTTGTGTAGAAGCTATTTGGCCTGGTTGTGTTGTGTAGGAGCCATTGTGGCCTTGTTGTGTTGTGTAGAGGCCATTGGCCTGGTTGTGTAGTGTTTGTCTTGTGTAGGAGCCATTTTGGCCTTGTGTGGTGGTTGTGATGTGAAGGAGCCATTTTGTCCATGTTGTGTGGTGGTTGTGATGTGAAGGAGCCCTTTTGGCCTGGTTATGTGGTGGTTGTGTTTTGTACGAGCCATTTTGGCCTGGTTGTATAGTGGTTGTGTTGTGTAGGAGCCATTTTGGCCTGGTTGTGTAGTGGTTGTGTTGTGTAGGAGGCATTTTGGCCTGGTTGTATAGTGTAGGATCCATTTTGGCCTTGTTGTGTTGTGTTGGAGCCATTTTGGCCTTGTTGTGTGGTGGTTGTGATTTGAAGGAGCCATTTTGGCCAGGTTATGTGGTGGTTGTGTTGTGTAGGAGCCATTTTGGCCTGGTTGTGTAGTGTTTGCGTTGTGTTGGAGCCATTTTGGCCTGGTTTTGTGGTGGTTGTGTTGTGTAGGAGCCATTTTGTTCTGGTTGTGTTGTGTTGGAGCCATTTTGGCCTGGTTGAGTTGTGTAGGAGCCATTTTAGCCTGGTTGTGTAGTGGTTGTGTTGTGTAGGAGCCAATTTGGCCTGGTTGTGTGGTGGTTGTGTTGTATAGGAGCCATTTTGGCCTGGTTGTGTAGTGTTTGTGTTGGAGCCATTTTGGCCTTGTTGTGTGGTGGTTGTGATGTGAAGGAGCCATTTTGGCATGGCTGTGTTGTGTAGGAGCCATTTTGGCCTTGTCGTGTCGTGGTTGTGTTGTGTTGGAGCCATTGTGGCCTGGTTGTTTGATGGTTGTGTTGTGTAGGAGCCATTTTGGCCTGGTTGTGTAGTGTTTGCGTTATGTTGGAGCCATTTTGGCCTGGTTATGTGGTGGTTGTGTTGTGTAGGATTCATTTTGGCCTGGTTGTGTAGTAATTGTGTTGTGTTGGAGCCATTTTGGCCTTGTTGTGTGGTGGTTGTGATGTGAAGGAGCCATTTTGGCTTTGTTGTGTTGTGTAGGAGCCATTTTGGCCTTGTTGTGTTGTGTAGGGGCCATTGGCCTGGTTGTGTAGTGTTTGTGTTGTGTAGGAGCCATTTTGGCCTGGTTGTGTGGTGGTTTTGATGTAAAGGAGCCATTTTGTCCTTCTTGTGTGGTGTTTGTGATGTGAAGGAGTCATTTTGGCCTGGTTATGTGGTGGTTGTGTTTTGTAGGAGCCATTTTGGCCTGGTTGTATCGTGGTTGTGTTGTGTAGGAGCCATTTTGGCCTGGTTGGGTAGTGGTTGTGTTGTGTAGGAGCCATTTTGGCCTGGTTGGGTAGTGGTTGTGTTGTAAAGGAGCCATTTTGTCCTTGTTGTGTGGTGTTTGTGATGTGAAGGAGCCATTTTGGCCTGGTTATGTGGTGGTTGTGTTATGTAGGAGCCATTTTGGCCTGGTTGTGTAGAGGTTGTGTTGTGTTGGAGCCATTTTGGCCTGGTTGTGTTGTGTAGGAGCCATTGGCCTGGTTGTGTAGTGTTTGTGTTGTGTAGGAGCCATTTTGGCCTTGTTGTGTGGTGGTTGTGATGTAAAGGAGCCATTTTGTCCTTGTTGTTTAGTGGTTGTGATGTGAAGGAGCCATTTTGGCCTGGTTATGTGGTGGTTGTGTTTTGTAGGAGCCATTTTGGCCTGGTTGTGTAGTGGTTGTGTTTTGTAGGAGCCATTTTGGCCTGGTTTTGTAGTGTAGGAGCCATTTTGGCCTGGTTTTGTAGTGTAGGAGCCATTTTGGCCTTGTTGTGTGGTGGTTGTGATGTAAAGGAGCCATTTTGGCCTGGTTATGTGGTGGTTGTGATGTGAAGGAGCCATTTTGGCCTTGTTGTGTGGTCGTTGTGATGTGAAGGAGCCATTTTGGCCTGGTTATGTGGTGGTTGTGTAGGAGCCATTTTGTTCTGGTTGTGTTGTGTTGGAGCCATTTTGGCCTGGTTGAGTTATGTAGGAGCCATTTTGGCCTGGTTGTGTAGTAGTTGTGTTGTGTAGGAGACATTTTGGCCTGGTTGTGTGGTTGTTGTGTTGTGTTGGAGCCATTTTGGCCTGGTTATGTGGTGGTTGTGTTGTGTAGGAGCCATTTTGGCCTGGTTGTGTAGTGTTTGCGTTGTGTTGGAGCCATTTTGGCTTTGTGGTGTGGTGGTTGTGATGTGTTGGAGCCATTTTGGCCTGTTTATGTGGTGATTGTGTTGTGTAGGAGCCATTTTGGCCTTGTTGTGTGGTGGTTGTGATGTAAATGAGCCATTTTGTCCTTGTTGTGTGTTGTTTGTGATGTGAAGGAGCCATTTGGCCTAGTTATGTAGTGTTTGCGTTGTGTTGGAGCCATTTTGGCCTGGTTTTGTGGTGGTTGTGTTGTGTAGGAGCCATTTTGTTCTGGTTGTGTTGTGTTGGAGCCATTTTGGCCTGGTTGAGTTGTGTAGGAGCCATTTTAGCCTGGTTGTGTAGTGGTTGTGTTGTGTAGGAGCCAATTTGGCCTGGTTGTGTGGTGGTTGTGTTGTATAGGAGCCATTTTGGCCTGGTTGTGTAGTGTTTGTGTTGGAGCCATTTTGGCCTTGTTGTGTGGTGGTTGTGATGTGAAGGAGCCATTTTGGCCTGGTCATGTGGTGGTTGTGATGTGAAGGAGCCATTTTGGCATGGCTGTGTTGTATAGGAGCCATTTTGGCCTGGTTGTGTAGTGTTTGTGTTGGAGCCATTTTGGCCTTGTTGTGTGGTGGTTGTGATGTGAAGGAGCCATTTTGGCCTGGTCATGTGGTGGTTGTGATGTGAAGGAGCCATTTTGGCATGGCTGTGTTGTGTAGGAGCCATTTTGGCCTTGTCGTGTCGTGGTTGTGTTGTGTTGGAGCCATTGTGGCCTGGTTGTTTGGTGGTTGTGTTGTGTAGGAGCCATTTTGGCCTGGTTGTGTAGTGTTTGCGTTATGTTGGAGCCATTTTGGCCTGGTTATGTGGTGGTTGTGTTGTGTAGGATTCATTTTGGCCTGGTTGTGTAGTAATTGTGTTGTGTTGGAGCCATTTTGGCCTTGTTGTGTGGTGGTTGTGATGTGAAGGAGCCATTTTGGCTTTGTTGTGTTGTGTAGGAGCCATTTTGGCCTTGTTGTGTTGTGTAGGGGCCATTGGCCTGGTTGTGTAGTGTTTGTGTTGTGTAGGAGCCATTTTGGCCTTGTTGTGTGGTGGTTTTGATGTAAAGGAGCCATTTTGTCCTTGTTGTGTGGTGTTTGTGATGTGAAGGAGTCATTTTGGCCTGGTTATGTGGTGGTTGTGTTTTGTAGGAGCCATTTTGGCCTGGTTATGTGGTGGTTGTGTTATGTAGGAGCCATTGTGGCCTGGTTGTGTAGAGGTTGTGTTGTGTTGGAGCCATTTTGGCCTGGTTGTGTTGTGTAGGAGCCATTGGCCTGGTTGTGTAGTGTTTGTGTTGTGTAGGAGCCATTTTGGCCTTGTTGTGTGGTGGTTGTGATGTAAAGGAACCATTTTGTCCTTGTTGTTTAGTGGTTGTGATGTGAAGGAGCCATTTTGGCCTGGTTATGTGGTGGTTGTGTTTTGTAGGAGCCATTTTGGCCTGGTTGTGTAGTGGTTGTGTTGTGTAGGAGCCATTTTGGCCTGGTTTTGTAGTGTAGGAGCCATTTTGGCCTGGTTTTGTAGTGTAGGAGCCATTTTGGCCTTGTTGTGTGGTGGTTGTGATGTGAAGGAGCCATTTTGGCCTGGTTATGTGGTGGTTGTGATGTGAAGGAGCCATTTTGGCCTTGTTGTGTGGTCGTTGTGATGTGAAGGAGCCATTTTGGCCTGGTTATGTGGTGGTTGTGTAGGAGCCATTTTGTTCTGGTTGTGTTGTGTTGGAGCCATTTTGGCCTGGTTGAGTTATGTAGGAGCCATTTTGGCCTGGTTGTGTAGTAGTTGTGTTGTGTAGGAGACATTTTGGCCTGGTTGTGTGGTTGTTGTGTTGTATAGGAGCCATTTTGGCCTGGTTGTGTAGTGTTTGTGTTGTGTTGGAGCCATTTTGGCCTGGTTATGTGGTGGTTGTGTTGTGTAGGAGCCATTTTGGCCTGGTTGTGTAGTGTTTGCGTTGTGTTGGATCCATTTTGGCTTTGTGGTGTGGTGGTTGTGATGTGTTGGAGCCATTTTGGCCTGTTTATGTGGTGATTGTGTTGTGTAGGAGCCATTTTGGCCTTGTTGTGTGGTGGTTGTGATGTAAATGAGCCATTTTGTCCTTGTTGTGTGTTGTTTGTGATGTGAAGGAGCCATTTGGCCTAGTTATGTGGTGTTTGTGTTGTGTAGGAGCCATTTTGGCCTTGTTGTGTGGTGGTTGTGATGTAAAGGAGCCATTTTGTCCTTGTTGTGTGGTGGTTGTGATGTGAAGGAGCCATTTTGGCCTGGTTATGTGGTGGTTGTGTTTTGTAGGAGCCAATACGGCCTGGTTATATAGTGGTTGTGTTGTGTAGGAGCCATTTTGGCCTGGTTGTGTAGTGTTTGCGTTGTGTTGGAGCCATTTTGGCCTGGTTGTGTAGTGGTTGTGTTGTGTAGGAGCCATTTTGGCCTGGTTTTGTAGTGTAGGAGCCATTTTGGCCCGGTTTTGTAGTGTAGGCGCCATTTTGGCCTTGTTGTGTGGTGGTTGTGATGTGAAGGAGCCATTTTGGCCTGGTTATGTGGTGGTTGTGATGTGAAGGAGCCATTTTGGCCTTGTTGTGTGGTCGTTGTGATGTGAAGGAGCCATTTTAGCCTGGTTATGTGGTGGTTGTGTAGGAGCCATTTTGTTCTGGTTGTGTTGTGTTGGAGCCATTTTGGCCTGGTTGAGTTATGTAGGAGCCATTTTGGCCTGGTTGTGTAGTAGTTGTGTTGTGTAGGAGACATTTTGGCCTGGTTGTGTGGTTGTTGTGTTGTATAGGAGCCATTTTGGCCTGGTTGTGTAGTGTTTGTGTTGTGTTGGAGCCATTTTGGCCTGGTTATGTGGTGGTGGTGTTGTGTAGGAGCCATTTTGGCCTGGTTGTGTAGTGTTTGCGTTGTGTTGGAGCCATTTTGGCTTTGTGGTGTGGTGGTTGTGATGTGTTGGAGCCATTTTGGCCTGGTTATGTGGTGATTGTGTTGTGTAGGAGCCTATTTGGCCTTGTTGTGTGGTGGTTGTGATGTAAAGGAGCCATTTTGTCCTTGTTGTGTGGTGTTTGTGATGTGAAGGAGCCATTTGGCCTAGTTATGTGGTGTTTGTGTTGTGTAAGAGCCATTTTGGCCTTGTTGTGTGGTGGTTGTGATGTAAAGGAGCCATTTTGTCCTTGTTGTGTGGTGGTTGTGATGTGAAGGAGCCATTTTGGCCTGGTTATGTGGTGGTTGTGTTTTGTAGGAGCCAATACGGCCTGGTTATATAGTGGTTGTGCTGTGTAGGAGCCATTTTGGCCTAGTTGTGTAGTGTAGGAGCCATTTTGGCCTTGTTGTGTAGTGGTTGTGTTGTGTAGGAGCCATTTTGGCCTGGTTGTGTGGTGGTTGTGTTGTGTAGCAGCCATTTGGCCTGGTTGTGTAGTGTTTGCGTTGTGTTGGAGCCATTTTGTCTTTGTTGTGTGGTGGTTGTGATGTGTTGGAGCCATTTTGGCCTGGTTATGTGGTGGTTGTGTTGTGTAGGAGCCATTTAGGCCTGGTTGTGTGGTGGTTGTGTTGTGTAGAAGCCATTTGGCCTGGTTGTGTTGTGTTTGTGTTGGAGCCATTTTGGCCTTGTTGTGTGGTGGTTGTGATGTGAAGGAGCCATTTTGGCCTGGTCATGTGGTGGTTGTGATGTGAAGGAGCCATTTTGGCATGGCTGTGTTGTGTAGGAGCCATTTTGGCCTTGTCGTGTCGTGGTTGTGTTGTGTTGGAGCCATTGTGGCCTGGTTGTTTGGTGGTTGTGTTGTGTAGGAGCCATTTTGGCCTGGTTGTGTAGTGTTTGCGTTATGTTGGAGCCATTTTGGCCTGGTTATGTGGTGGTTGTGTTGTGTAGGATTCATTTTGGCCTGGTTGTGTAGTAATTGTGTTGTGTTGGAGCCATTTTGGCCTTGTTGTGTGGTGGTTGTGATGTGAAGGAGCCATTTTGGCTTTGTTGTGTTGTGTAGGAGCCATTTTGGCCTTGTTGTGTTGTGTAGGGGCCATTGGCCTGGTTGTGTAGTGTTTGTGTTGTGTAGGAGCCATTTTGGCCTTGTTGTGTGGTGGTTTTGATGTAAAGGAGCCATTTTGTCCTTGTTGTGTGGTGTTTGTGATGTGAAGGAGTCATTTTGGCCTGGTTATGTGGTGGTTGTGTTTTGTAGGAGCCATTTTGGCCTGGTTGTATCATGGTTGTGTTGTGTAGGAGCCATTTTGGCCTGGTTGGGTAGTGGTTGTGTTGTGTAGGAGCCATTTTGGCCTGGTTGTGTGGTGGTTGTGATGTAAAGGAGCCATTTTGTCCTTGTTGTGTGGTGTTTGTGATGTGAAGGAGCCATTTTGGCTTGGTTATGTGGTGGTTGTGTTGTGTTGGAGACATTTTGGCCTGGTTGTGTAGTAATTGTGTTGTGTTGGAGCCATTTTGGCCTTGTTGTGTGGTGGTTGTGATGTGAAGGAGCCATTTTGGCTTTGTTGTGTTGTGTAGGAGCCATTTTGGCCTGGTTGTGTAGTGTTTGCGTTATGTTGGAGCCATTTTGGCCTGGTTATGTGGTGGTTGTGTTGTGTAGGAGCCATTTTAGCATGGTTATGTGGTGATTGTGTTGTGTAGGAGCCATTGGCCTGGTTGTGTAGTGTTTGTGTTTTGTAGAAGCCATTTTGGCCTGTTTGGTTAGTTGTTGTGTTGTGTAGGAGCCATTGGCCTGGTTTTGTGGTGGTTGTGATGTGAAGGAGCCATTTTGGCCTGGTTATGTGGTGGTTGTGTTGTGTAGGATCCATTTTGGCCTGGTTTTGTGGTAGTTGTGTTGTGTAGGAGCCATTTTGGCCTGGTTGTGTAGTGGTTGTGTTGTATAGAAGCCATGTTAGCCTGGTTATGTGGTGGTTGTGTTGGTTGAAGGAGCCATTTTGGCCAGGTTATGTGGTGGTTGTGTTGTGTAGGAGCCATTTTGGCCTGGTTGTGTAGTGTTTGCGTTGTGTTGGAGCCATTTTGGCCTGGTTTTGTGGTGGTTGTGTTGTGTAGGAGCCATTTTGTTCTGGTTGTGTTGTGTTGGAGCCATTTTGGCCTGGTTGAGTTGTGTAGGAGCCATTTTAGCCTGGTTGTGTAGTGGTTGTGTTGTGTAGGAGCCAATTTGGCCTGGTTGTGTGGTGGTTGTGTTGTATAGGAGCCATTTTGGCCTGGTTGTGTAGTGTTTGTGTTGGAGCCATTTTGGCCTTGTTGTGTGGTGGTTGTGATGTGAAGGAGCCATTTTGGCATGGCTGTGTTGTGTAGGAGCCATTTTGGCCTTGTCGTGTCGTGGTTGTGTTGTGTTGGAGCCATTGTGGCCTGGTTGTTTGGTGGTTGTGTTGTGTAGGAGCCATTTTGGCCTGGTTGTGTAGTGTTTGCGTTATGTTGGAGCCATTTTGGCCTGGTTATGTGGTGGTTGTGTTGTGTAGGAGCCATTTTAGCATGGTTATGTGGTGATTGTGTTGTGTAGGAGCCATTGGCCTGGTTGTGTAGTGTTTGTGTTTTGTAGAAGCCATTTTGGCCTGTTTGGTTAGTTGTTGTGTTGTGTAGGAGCCATTGGCCTGGTTTTGTGGGTGGTTGTGATGTGAAGGAGCCATTTTGGCCTGGTTATGTGGTGGTTGTGTTGTGTAGGATCCATTTTGGCCTGGTTTTGTGGTAGTTGTGTTGTGTAGGAGCCATTTTGGCCTGGTTGTGTAGTGGTTGTGTTGTATAGAAGCCATGTTAGCCTGGTTATGTGGTGGTTGTGTTGGCCATTTTGTTCTGGTTGTGTTGTGTTGGAGCCATTTTGGCCTGGTTGAGTTGTGTAGGAGCCATTTTAGCCTGGTTGTGTAGTGGTTGTGTTGTGTAGGAGCCAATTTGGCCTGGTTGTGTGGTGGTTGTGTTGTATAGGAGCCATTTTGGCCTGGTTGTGTAGTGTTTGTGTTGGAGCCATTTTGGCCTTGTTGTGTGGTGGTTGTGATGTGAAGGAGCCATTTTGGCCTGGTCATGTGGTGGTTGTGATGTGAAGGAGCCATTTTGGCATGGCTGTGTTGTATAGGAGCCATTTTGGCCTGGTTGTGTAGTGTTTGTGTTGGAGCCATTTTGGCCTTGTTGTGTGGTGGTTGTGATGTGAAGGAGCCATTTTGGCCTGGTCATGTGGTGGTTGTGATGTGAAGGAGCCATTTTGGCATGGCTGTGTTGTGTAGGAGCCATTTTGGCCTTGTCGTGTCGTGGTTGTGTTGTGTTGGAGCCATTGTGGCCTGGTTGTTTGGTGGTTGTGTTGTGTAGGAGCCATTTTGGCCTGGTTGTGTAGTGTTTGCGTTATGTTGGAGCCATTTTGGCCTGGTTATGTGGTGGTTGTGTTGTGTAGGATTCATTTTGGCCTGGTTGTGTAGTAATTGTGTTGTGTTGGAGCCATTTTGGCCTTGTTGTGTGGTGGTTGTGATGTGAAGGAGCCATTTTGGCTTTGTTGTGTTGTGTAGGAGCCATTTTGGCCTTGTTGTGTTGTGTAGGGGCCATTGGCCTGGTTGTGTAGTGTTTGTGTTGTGTAGGAGCCATTTTGGCCTTGTTGTGTGGTGGTTTTGATGTAAAGGAGCCATTTTGTCCTTGTTGTGTGGTGTTTGTGATGTGAAGGAGTCATTTTGGCCTGGTTATGTGGTGGTTGTGTTTTGTAGGAGCCATTTTGGCCTGGTTATGTGGTGGTTGTGTTATGTAGGAGCCATTGTGGCCTGGTTGTGTAGAGGTTGTGTTGTGTTGGAGCCATTTTGGCCTGGTTGTGTTGTGTAGGAGCCATTGGCCTGGTTGTGTAGTGTTTGTGTTGTGTAGGAGCCATTTTGGCCTTGTTGTGTGGTGGTTGTGATGTAAAGGAACCATTTTGTCCTTGTTGTTTAGTGGTTGTGATGTGAAGGAGCCATTTTGGCCTGGTTATGTGGTGGTTGTGTTTTGTAGGAGCCATTTTGGCCTGGTTGTGTAGTGGTTGTGTTGTGTAGGAGCCATTTTGGCCTGGTTTTGTAGTGTAGGAGCCATTTTGGCCTGGTTTTGTAGTGTAGGAGCCATTTTGGCCTTGTTGTGTGGTGGTTGTGATGTGAAGGAGCCATTTTGGCCTGGTTATGTGGTGGTTGTGATGTGAAGGAGCCATTTTGGCCTTGTTGTGTGGTCGTTGTGATGTGAAGGAGCCATTTTGGCCTGGTTATGTGGTGGTTGTGTAGGAGCCATTTTGTTCTGGTTGTGTTGTGTTGGAGCCATTTTGGCCTGGTTGAGTTATGTAGGAGCCATTTTGGCCTGGTTGTGTAGTAGTTGTGTTGTGTAGGAGACATTTTGGCCTGGTTGTGTGGTTGTTGTGTTGTATAGGAGCCATTTTGGCCTGGTTGTGTAGTGTTTGTGTTGTGTTGGAGCCATTTTGGCCTGGTTATGTGGTGGTTGTGTTGTGTAGGAGCCATTTTGGCCTGGTTGTGTAGTGTTTGCGTTGTGTTGGATCCATTTTGGCTTTGTGGTGTGGTGGTTGTGATGTGTTGGAGCCATTTTGGCCTGTTTATGTGGTGATTGTGTTGTGTAGGAGCCATTTTGGCCTTGTTGTGTGGTGGTTGTGATGTAAATGAGCCATTTTGTCCTTGTTGTGTGTTGTTTGTGATGTGAAGGAGCCATTTGGCCTAGTTATGTGGTGTTTGTGTTGTGTAGGAGCCATTTTGGCCTTGTTGTGTGGTGGTTGTGATGTAAAGGAGCCATTTTGTCCTTGTTGTGTGGTGGTTGTGATGTGAAGGAGCCATTTTGGCCTGGTTATGTGGTGGTTGTGTTTTGTAGGAGCCAATACGGCCTGGTTATATAGTGGTTGTGTTGTGTAGGAGCCATTTTGGCCTGGTTGTGTAGTGTTTGCGTTGTGTTGGAGCCATTTTGGCCTGGTTGTGTAGTGGTTGTGTTGTGTAGGAGCCATTTTGGCCTGGTTTTGTAGTGTAGGAGCCATTTTGGCCCGGTTTTGTAGTGTAGGCGCCATTTTGGCCTTGTTGTGTGGTGGTTGTGATGTGAAGGAGCCATTTTGGCCTGGTTATGTGGTGGTTGTGATGTGAAGGAGCCATTTTGGCCTTGTTGTGTGGTCGTTGTGATGTGAAGGAGCCATTTTAGCCTGGTTATGTGGTGGTTGTGTAGGAGCCATTTTGTTCTGGTTGTGTTGTGTTGGAGCCATTTTGGCCTGGTTGAGTTATGTAGGAGCCATTTTGGCCTGGTTGTGTAGTAGTTGTGTTGTGTAGGAGACATTTTGGCCTGGTTGTGTGGTTGTTGTGTTGTATAGGAGCCATTTTGGCCTGGTTGTGTAGTGTTTGTGTTGTGTTGGAGCCATTTTGGCCTGGTTATGTGGTGGTGGTGTTGTGTAGGAGCCATTTTGGCCTGGTTGTGTAGTGTTTGCGTTGTGTTGGAGCCATTTTGGCTTTGTGGTGTGGTGGTTGTGATGTGTTGGAGCCATTTTGGCCTGGTTATGTGGTGATTGTGTTGTGTAGGAGCCTATTTGGCCTTGTTGTGTGGTGGTTGTGATGTAAAGGAGCCATTTTGTCCTTGTTGTGTGGTGTTTGTGATGTGAAGGAGCCATTTGGCCTAGTTATGTGGTGTTTGTGTTGTGTAGGAGCCATTTTGGCCTTGTTGTGTGGTGGTTGTGATGTAAAGGAGCCATTTTGTCCTTGTTGTGTGGTGGTTGTGATGTGAAGGAGCCATTTTGGCCTGGTTATGTGGTGGTTGTGTTTTGTAGGAGCCAATACGGCCTGGTTATATAGTGGTTGTGCTGTGTAGGAGCCATTTTGGCCTAGTTGTGTAGTGTAGGAGCCATTTTGGCCTTGTTGTGTAGTGGTTGTGTTGTGTAGGAGCCATTTTGGCCTGGTTGTGTGGTGGTTGTGTTGTGTAGCAGCCATTTGGCCTGGTTGTGTAGTGTTTGCGTTGTGTTGGAGCCATTTTGTCTTTGTGGTGTGGTGGTTGTGATGTGTTGGAGCCATTTTGGCCTGGTTATGTGGTGGTTGTGTTGTGTAGGAGCCATTTAGGCCTGGTTGTGTGGTGGTTGTGTTGTGTAGAAGCCATTTGGCCTGGTTGTGTTGTGTTTGTGTTGGAGCCATTTTGGCCTTGTTGTGTGGTGGTTGTGATGTGAAGGAGCCATTTTGGCCTGGTCATGTGGTGGTTGTGATGTGAAGGAGCCATTTTGGCATGGCTGTGTTGTGTAGGAGCCATTTTGGCCTTGTCGTGTCGTGGTTGTGTTGTGTTGGAGCCATTGTGGCCTGGTTGTTTGGTGGTTGTGTTGTGTAGGAGCCATTTTGGCCTGGTTGTGTAGTGTTTGCGTTATGTTGGAGCCATTTTGGCCTGGTTATGTGGTGGTTGTGTTGTGTAGGATTCATTTTGGCCTGGTTGTGTAGTAATTGTGTTGTGTTGGAGCCATTTTGGCCTTGTTGTGTGGTGGTTGTGATGTGAAGGAGCCATTTTGGCTTTGTTGTGTTGTGTAGGAGCCATTTTGGCCTTGTTGTGTTGTGTAGGGGCCATTGGCCTGGTTGTGTAGTGTTTGTGTTGTGTAGGAGCCATTTTGGCCTTGTTGTGTGGTGGTTTTGATGTAAAGGAGCCATTTTGTCCTTGTTGTGTGGTGTTTGTGATGTGAAGGAGTCATTTTGGCCTGGTTATGTGGTGGTTGTGTTTTGTAGGAGCCATTTTGGCCTGGTTGTATCATGGTTGTGTTGTGTAGGAGCCATTTTGGCCTGGTTGGGTAGTGGTTGTGTTGTGTAGGAGCCATTTTGGCCTGGTTGTGTGGTGGTTGTGATGTAAAGGAGCCATTTTGTCCTTGTTGTGTGGTGTTTGTGATGTGAAGGAGCCATTTTGGCTTGGTTATGTGGTGGTTGTGTTGTGTTGGAGACATTTTGGCCTGGTTATGTGGTGGTTGTGTTATGTAGGAGCCATTGTGGCCTGGTTGTGTAGAGGTTGTGTTGTGTTGGAGCCATTCTGGCCTGGTTGTGTTGTGTAGGAGCCATTGGCCTGGTTGTGTAGTGTTTGTGTTGTGTAGGAGCCATTTTGGCCTTGTTGTGTGGTGGTTGTGATGTAAAGGAACCATTTTGTCCTTGTTGTTTAGTGGTTGTGATGTGAAGGAGCCATTTTGGCCTGGTTATGTGGTGGTTGTGTTTTGTAGGAGCCATTTTGGCCTGGTTGTGTAGTGGTTGTGTTGTGTAGGAGCCATTTTGGCCTGGTTTTGTAGTGTAGGAGCCATTTTGGCCTGGTTTTGTAGTGTAGGAGCCATTTTGGCCTTGTTGTGTGGTGGTTGTGATGTGAAGGAGCCATTTTGGCCTGGTTATGTGGTGGTTGTGATGTGAAGGAGCCATTTTGGCCTTGTTGTGTGGTCGTTGTGATGTGAAGGAGCCATTTTGGCCTGGTTATGTGGTGGTTGTGTAGGAGCCATTTTGTTCTGGTTGTGTTGTGTTGGAGCCATTTTGGCCTGGTTGAGTTATGTAGGAGCCATTTTGGCCTGGTTGTGTAGTAGTTGTGTTGTGTAGGAGACATTTTGGCCTGGTTGTGTGGTTGTTGTGTTGTATAGGAGCCATTTTGGCCTGGTTGTGTAGTGTTTGTGTTGTGTTGGAGCCATTTTGGCCTGGTTATGTGGTGGTTGTGTTGTGTAGGAGCCATTTTGGCCTGGTTGTGTAGTGTTTGCGTTGTGTTGGATCCATTTTGGCTTTGTGGTGTGGTGGTTGTGATGTGTTGGAGCCATTTTGGCCTGTTTATGTGGTGATTGTGTTGTGTAGGAGCCATTTTGGCCTTGTTGTGTGGTGGTTGTGATGTAAATGAGCCATTTTGTCCTTGTTGTGTGTTGTTTGTGATGTGAAGGAGCCATTTGGCCTAGTTATGTGGTGTTTGTGTTGTGTAGGAGCCATTTTGGCCTTGTTGTGTGGTGGTTGTGATGTAAAGGAGCCATTTTGTCCTTGTTGTGTGGTGGTTGTGATGTGAAGGAGCCATTTTGGCCTGGTTATGTGGTGGTTGTGTTTTGTAGGAGCCAATACGGCCTGGTTATATAGTGGTTGTGTTGTGTAGGAGCCATTTTGGCCTGGTTGTGTAGTGTTTGCGTTGTGTTGGAGCCATTTTGGCCTGGTTGTGTAGTGGTTGTGTTGTGTAGGAGCCATTTTGGCCTGGTTTTGTAGTGTAGGAGCCATTTTGGCCCGGTTTTGTAGTGTAGGCGCCATTTTGGCCTTGTTGTGTGGTGGTTGTGATGTGAAGGAGCCATTTTGGCCTGGTTATGTGGTGGTTGTGATGTGAAGGAGCCATTTTGGCCTTGTTGTGTGGTCGTTGTGATGTGAAGGAGCCATTTTAGCCTGGTTATGTGGTGGTTGTGTAGGAGCCATTTTGTTCTGGTTGTGTTGTGTTGGAGCCATTTTGGCCTGGTTGAGTTATGTAGGAGCCATTTTGGCCTGGTTGTGTAGTAGTTGTGTTGTGTAGGAGACATTTTGGCCTGGTTGTGTGGTTGTTGTGTTGTATAGGAGCCATTTTGGCCTGGTTGTGTAGTGTTTGTGTTGTGTTGGAGCCATTTTGGCCTGGTTATGTGGTGGTGGTGTTGTGTAGGAGCCATTTTGGCCTGGTTGTGTAGTGTTTGCGTTGTGTTGGAGCCATTTTGGCTTTGTGGTGTGGTGGTTGTGATGTGTTGGAGCCATTTTGGCCTGGTTATGTGGTGATTGTGTTGTGTAGGAGCCTATTTGGCCTTGTTGTGTGGTGGTTGTGATGTAAAGGAGCCATTTTGTCCTTGTTGTGTGGTGTTTGTGATGTGAAGGAGCCATTTGGCCTAGTTATGTGGTGTTTGTGTTGTGTAGGAGCCATTTTGGCCTTGTTGTGTGGTGGTTGTGATGTAAAGGAGCCATTTTGTCCTTGTTGTGTGGTGGTTGTGATGTGAAGGAGCCATTTTGGCCTGGTTATGTGGTGGTTGTGTTTTGTAGGAGCCAATACGGCCTGGTTATATAGTGGTTGTGCTGTGTAGGAGCCATTTTGGCCTAGTTGTGTAGTGTAGGAGCCATTTTGGCCTTGTTGTGTAGTGGTTGTGATGTGAAGGAGCCATTTTGGCCTGGTTATGTGGTGGTTGTGTTTTGTAGGAGCCATTTTGGCCTGGTTGTGTAGTGGTTGTGTTGTGTAGGAGCCATTTTGGCCTGGTTTTGTAGTGTAGGAGCCATTTTGGCCTGGTTTTGTAGTGTAGGAGCCATTTTGGCCTTGTTGTGTGGTGGTTGTGATGTGAAGGAGCCATTTTGGCCTGGTTATGTGGTGGTTGTGATGTGAAGGAGCCATTTTGGCCTTGTTGTGTGGTCGTTGTGATGTGAAGGAGCCATTTTGGCCTGGTTATGTGGTGGTTGTGATGTGAAGGAGCCATTTTGGCCTTGTTGTGTGGTGGTTGTGTTGTGTAGGAGCCATTTTGTTCTGGTTGTGTTGTGTTGGAGCCATTTTGGCCTGGTTGAGTTATGTAGGAGCCATTTTGGCCTGGTTGTGTAGTAGTTGTGTTGTGTAGGAGACATTTTGGCCTTGTTGTGTGGTTGTTGTGTTGTATAGGAGCCATTTTGGCCTGGTTGTGTAGTGTTTGTGGTGTGTTGGAGCCATTTTGGCCTGGTTATGTGGTGGTTGTGTTGTGTAGGAGCCATTTTGGCCTGGTTGTGTAGTGTTTGCGTTGTGTTGGATCCATTTTGGCTTTGTGGTGTGGTGGTTGTGATGTGTTGGAGCCATTTTGGCCTGTTTATGTGGTGATTGTGTTGTGTAGGAGCCATTTTGGCCTTGTTGTGTGGTGGTTGTGATGTAAATGAGCCATTTTGTCCTTGTTGTGTGTTGTTTGTGATGTGAAGGAGCCATTTGGCCTAGTTATGTGGTGTTTGTGTTGTGTAGGAGCCATTTTGGCCTTGTTGTGTGGTGGTTGTGATGTAAAGGAGCCATTTTGTCCTTGTTGTGTGGTGGTTGTGATGTGAAGGAGCCATTTTGGCCTGGTTATGTGGTGGTTGTGTTTTGTAGGAGCCAATACGGCCTGGTTATATAGTGGTTGTGTTGTGTAGGAGCCATTTTGGCCTGGTTGTGTAGTGTTTGCGTTGTGTTGGAGCCATTTTGGCCTGGTTGTGTAGTGGTTGTGTTGTGTAGGAGCCATTTTGGCCTGGTTTTGTAGTGTAGGAGCCATTTTGGCCCGGTTTTGTAGTGTAGGCGCCATTTTGGCCTTGTTGTGTGGTGGTTGTGATGTGAAGGAGCCATTTTGGCCTGGTTATGTGGTGGTTGTGATGTGAAGGAGCCATTTTGGCCTTGTTGTGTGGTCGTTGTGATGTGAAGGAGCCATTTTAGCCTGGTTATGTGGTGGTTGTGTAGGAGCCATTTTGTTCTGGTTGTGTTGTGTTGGAGCCATTTTGGCCTGGTTGAGTTATGTAGGAGCCATTTTGGCCTGGTTGTGTAGTAGTTGTGTTGTGTAGGAGACATTTTGGCCTGGTTGTGTGGTTGTTGTGTTGTATAGGAGCCATTTTGGCCTGGTTGTGTAGTGTTTGTGTTGTGTTGGAGCCATTTTGGCCTGGTTATGTGGTGGTGGTGTTGTGTAGGAGCCATTTTGGCCTGGTTGTGTAGTGTTTGCGTTGTGTTGGAGCCATTTTGGCTTTGTGGTGTGGTGGTTGTGATGTGTTGGAGCCATTTTGGCCTGGTTATGTGGTGATTGTGTTGTGTAGGAGCCTATTTGGCCTTGTTGTGTGGTGGTTGTGATGTAAAGGAGCCATTTTGTCCTTGTTGTGTGGTGTTTGTGATGTGAAGGAGCCATTTGGCCTAGTTATGTGGTGTTTGTGTTGTGTAGGAGCCATTTTGGCCTTGTTGTGTGGTGGTTGTGATGTAAAGGAGCCATTTTGTCCTTGTTGTGTGGTGGTTGTGATGTGAAGGAGCCATTTTGGCCTGGTTATGTGGTGGTTGTGTTTTGTAGGAGCCAATACGGCCTGGTTATATAGTGGTTGTGCTGTGTAGGAGCCATTTTGGCCTAGTTGTGTAGTGTAGGAGCCATTTTGGCCTTGTTGTGTAGTGGTTGTGTTGTGTAGGAGCCATTTTGGCCTGGTTGTGTGGTGGTTGTGTTGTGTAGCAGCCATTTGGCCTGGTTGTGTAGTGTTTGCGTTGTGTTGGAGCCATTTTGTCTTTGTGGTGTGGTGGTTGTGATGTGTTGGAGCCATTTTGGCCTGGTTATGTGGTGGTTGTGTTGTGTAGGAGCCATTTAGGCCTGGTTGTGTGGTGGTTGTGTTGTGTAGAAGCCATTTGGCCTGGTTGTGTTGTGTAGGAGCCATTTTGGCCTTGTTGTGTAGGAGCCATTGGCCTGGTTGTGTAGTGTTTGTGTTGTGTAGGAGCCATTTTGGCCTTGTTGTGTGGTGGTTGTGATGTGAAGGAGCCATTTTGTCCTTGTTGTGTGGTGGTTGTGATGTGAAAGAGCCATTCTGGCCTAGTTGTGTAGAGGTTGTGTTGTGTTGGAGCCATATTTGCTTGGTTGTGTTGTGTAGGAGCCATTTTGGCCTTGTTGTGTAGTGGTTGTGTTGTGTAGGAGCCATTGGCCTGGTTGTGTAGTGTTTGTATTGTGTAGGAGCCATTTTGGCCTGGTTGTGTGGTGGTTGTGATGTGAAAGAGCCATTTTGGCCTTGTTATGTGGTGGTTGTGTAGGAGCCATTTTGTTCTGGTTGTGTTGTGTTGGAGCCATTTTGGCCTGGTTGAGTTATGTAGGAGCCATTTTGGCCTGGTTGTGTAGTAGTTGTGTTGTGTAGGAGACATTTTGGCCTGGTTGTGTGGTTGTTGTGTTGTATAGGAGCCATTTTGGCCTGGTTGTGTAGTGTTTGTGTTGTGTTGGAGCCATTTTGGCCTGGTTATGTGGTGGTTGTGTTGTGTAGGAGCCATTTTGGCCTGGTTGTGTAGTGTTTGCGTTGTGTTGGAGCCATTTTGGCTTTGTGGTGTGGTGGTTGTGATGTGTTGGAGCCATTTTGGCCTGGTTATGTGGTGATTGTGTTGTGTAGGAGCCTATTTGGCCTTGTTGTGTGGTGGTTGTGATGTAAAGGACCCATTTTGTCCTTGTTGTGTGGTGGTTGTGATGTGAAGGAGCCATTTTGGCCTGGTTATGTGGTGGTTGTGTTTTGTAGGAGCCAATACGGCCTGGTTATATAGTGGTTGTGCTGTGTAGGAGCCATTTTGGCCTAGTTGTGTAGTGGTTGTATTGTGTAGGAGCCATTTTGGCCTGGTTGTGTGGTGGTTGTGTTGTGTAGCAGCCATTTGGCCTGGTTGTGTAGTGTTTGCGTTGTGTTGGAGCCATTTTGTCTTTGTGGTGTGGTGGTTGTGATGTGTTGGAGCCATTTTGGCCTGGTTATGTGGTGGTTGTGTTGTGTAGGAGCCATTTAGGCCTGGTTGTGTGGTGGTTGTGTTGTGTAGAAGCCATTTGGCCTGGTTGTGTTGTGTAGGAGGCATTTTGGCCTTGTTGTGTAGGAGCCATTGGCCTGGTTGTGTAGTGTTTGTGTTGTGTAGGAGCCATTTTGGCCTTGTTGTGTGGTGGTTGTGATGTGAAGGAGCCATTTTGTCCTTGTTGTGTGGTGGTTGTGATGTGAAAGAGCCATTCTGGCCTAGTTGTGTAGAGGTTGTGTTGTGTTGGAGCCATATTTGCTTGGTTGTGTTGTGTAGGAGCCATTTTGGCCTTGTTGTGTAGTGGTTGTGTTGTGTAGGAGCCATTGGCCTGGTTGTGTAGTGTTTGTATTGTGTAGGAGCCATTTTGGCCTGGTTGTGTGGTGGTTGTGATGTGAAAGAGCCATTTTGGCCTTGTTGTGTGGTCGTTGTGATGTGAAGGAGCCATTTTAGCCTGGTTATGTGGTGGTTGTGTAGGAGCCATTTTGTTCTGGTTGTGTTGTGTTGGAGCCATTTTGGCCTGGTTGAGTTATGTAGGAGCCATTTTGGCCTGGTTGTGTAGTAGTTGTGTTGTGTAGGAGACATTTTGGCCTGGTTGTGTGGTTGTTGTGTTGTATAGGAGCCATTTTGGCCTGGTTGTGTAGTGTTTGTGTTGTGTTGGAGCCATTTTGGCCTGGTTATGTGGTGGTTGTGTTGTGTAGGAGCCATTTTGGCCTGGTTGTGTAGTGTTTGCGTTGTGTTGGAGCCATTTTGGCTTTGTGGTGTGGTGGTTGTGATGTGTTGGAGCCATTTTGGCCTGGTTATGTGGTGATTGTGTTGTGTAGGAGCCTATTTGGCCTTGTTGTGTGGTGGTTGTGATGTAAAGGAGCCATTTTGTCCTTGTTGTGTGGTGTTTGTGATGTGAAGGAGCCATTTGGCCTAGTTATGTGGTGTTTGTGTTGTGTAGGAGCCATTTTGGCCTTGTTGTGTGGTGGTTGTGATGTAAAGGAGCCATTTTGTCCTTGTTGTGTGGTGGTTGTGATGTGAAGGAGCCATTTTGGCCTGGTTATGTGGTGGTTGTGTTTTGTAGGAGCCAATACGGCCTGGTTATATAGTGGTTGTGCTGTGTAGGAGCCATTTTGGCCTAGTTGTGTAGTGTAGGAGCCATTTTGGCCTTGTTGTGTAGTGGTTGTGTTGTGTAGGAGCCATTTTGGCCTGGTTGTGTGGTGGTTGTGTTGTGTAGCAGCCATTTGGCCTGGTTGTGTAGTGTTTGCGTTGTGTTGGAGCCATTTTGTCTTTGTGGTGTGGTGGTTGTGATGTGTTGGAGCCATTTTGGCCTGGTTATGTGGTGGTTGTGTTGTGTAGGAGCCATTTAGGCCTGGTTGTGTGGTGGTTGTGTTGTGTAGAAGCCATTTGGCCTGGTTGTGTTGTGTAGGAGCCATTTTGGCCTTGTTGTGTAGGAGCCATTGGCCTGGTTGTGTAGTGTTTGTGTTGTGTAGGAGCCATTTTGGCCTTGTTGTGTGGTGGTTGTGATGTGAAGGAGCCATTTTGTCCTTGTTGTGTGGTGGTTGTGATGTGAAAGAGCCATTCTGGCCTAGTTGTGTAGAGGTTGTGTTGTGTTGGAGCAGTATTTGCTTGGTTGTGTTGTGTAGGATCCATTTTGGCCTTGCTGTGTAGTGGTTGTGTTGTGTAGGAGCCATTGGCCTGGTTGTGTACTGTTTGTATTGTGAAAGAGCCATTTTGGCCTGGTTATGTGGTGGTTGTGTTGTGTAGGAGCCATTTTGGCCTGGTTGTGTAGTGGTTGTGTTGTGTAGAAGCCATTTTGGCCTGGTTATGTGGTGGTTGTGTTGTGTAGGAGCCATTTTGGCTTGGTTGTGTTGTGTAGGAGCCATTTTGGCCTTGTTGTGTAGTGGTTGTGTTGTGTAGGAGCCATTGGCCTGGTTGTGTAGAGGTTGTGTTGTATTGGAGCCATTTTGGCCTGGTTGTGTTGTGTAGGAGCCATTTTGGCCTTGTTGTGTAGTTGTTGTGTTGTGTAGGAGCTATTTTTGCCTGGTTGTCTGGTGATTGTGTTGTGTAGGAGCCATTTTGGCCTTGTTGTGTGGTGGTTGTGATGTGAAGGAGCCATTTTGGTCTGGCTATGTGGTGGTTGTGATGTGAAGGAGCCATTTTGGCATGGCTGTTTTGTTTAGGAGCCATTTTGGCCTTGTTGTGTCGTGGTTGTGTTGTGTAGGAGCCATTTCTGCCTGGTTATGTGGTGGTTGTGTTGTGTAGGAGCCATTTTAGCATGGTTATGTGGTGATTGTGTTGTGTAGGAGCCATTGGCCTGGTTGTGTAGTGTTTGTGTTTTGTAGAAGCCATTTTGGCCTGTTTGTGTAGTTGTTGTGTTGTGTAGGAGCCAATGGCCTGGTTGTGTGGTGGTTGTGATGTGAAGGAGCCATTTTGGCCTGGTTATGTGGTGGTTGTGTTGTGTAGGATCCATTTTGGCTTGGTTTTGTGGTAGTTGTGTTGTGTAGGAGCCATTTTGGCCTGGTTGTGTAGTGGTTGTGTTGTGTAGAAGCCATGTTAGCCTGGTTATGTGGTGGTTGTGTTGGTTGGAGCCATTTTGGCTTGGTTGTGTTGTGTAGGAGCCATTTTGGCCTTGTTGTGTAGTTGTTGTGTTGTGTAGGAATCATTTTGGCCTGGTTGTGTGGTGGTTGTGTTGTGTAGGAATCATTTTGGCTTGGTTGTGTAGTGTTTGTGTTGTGTAGGAGCCATTTTGGCCTGGTTGTGTAGTGGTTGTGTTGTGTAGAAGCCATTTTGGCCTTGTTGTGTAGTGGTTGTGTTGTGTAGGAGCCATTGGCCTGGTTGTGTAGAGGTTGTGTTGTATTGGAGCCATTTTGGCCTGGTTGTGTTGTGTAGGAGCCATTTTGGCCTTGTTGTGTAGTTGTTGTGTTGTGTAGGAGCTATTTTTGCCTGGTTGTCTGGTGATTGTGTTGTGTAGGAGCCATTTTGGCCTTGTTGTGTGGTGGTTGTGATGTGAAGGAGCCATTTTGGTCTGGCTATGTGGTGGTTGTGATGTGAAGGAGCCATTTTGGCATGGCTGTTTTGTTTAGGAGCCATTTTGGCCTTGTTGTGTCGTGGTTGTGTTGTGTAGGAGCCATTTTGGCCTGGTTATGTGGTGGTTGTGTTGTGTAGGAGCCATTTTAGCATGGTTATGTGGTGATTGTGTTGTGTAGGAGCCATTGGCCTGGTTGTGTAGTGTTTGTGTTTTGTAGAAGCCATTTTGGCCTGTTTGTGTAGTTGTTGTGTTGTGTAGGAGCCAATGGCCTGGTTGTGTGGTGGTTGTGATGTGAAGGAGCCATTTTGGCCTGGTTATGTGGTGGTTGTGTTGTGTAGGATCCATTTTGGCTTGGTTTTGTGGTAGTTGTGTTGTGTAGGAGCCATTTTGGCCTGGTTGTGTAGTGGTTGTGTTGTGTAGAAGCCATGTTAGCCTGGTTATGTGGTGGTTGTGTTGGTTGGAGCCATTTTGGCTTGGTTGTGTTGTGTAGGAGCCATTTTGGCCTTGTTGTGTAGTTGTTGTGTTGTGTAGGAATCATTTTGGCCTGGTTGTGTGGTGGTTGTGTTGTGTAGGAGTCATTTTGGCCTGGTTGTGTAGTGTTTGTGTTGTGTTGGAGCCATTTTGGCCTTGTTGTGTGGTGGTTGTGATGTGAAGGAGCCATTTTGGCTTTGTTGTGTTGTGTAGGAGCCATTTTGGCCTGGTTGTGTAGTGGTTGTGTTGTGTAGAAGCCATTTTGGCCTGGTTATGTGGTGGTTGTGTTGTGTAGGAGCCATTTTGGCTTGGTTGTGTTGTGTAGGAGCCATTTTGGCCTTGTTGTGTAGTGGTTGTGTTGTGTAGGAGCCATTGGCCTGGTTGTGTAGAGGTTGTGTTGTATTGGAGCCATTTTGGCCTGGTTGTGTTGTGTAGGAGCCATTTTGGCCTTGTTGTGTAGTTGTTGTGTTGTGTAGGAGCTATTTTTGCCTGGTTGTCTGGTGATTGTGTTGTGTAGGAGCCATTTTGGCCTTGTTGTGTGGTGGTTGTGATGTGAAGGAGCCATTTTGGTCTGGCTATGTGGTGGTTGTGATGTGAAGGAGCCATTTTGGCATGGCTGTTTTGTTTAGGAGCCATTTTGGCCTTGTTGTGTCGTGGTTGTGTTGTGTAGGAGCCATTTTGGCCTGGTTATGTGGTGGTTGTGTTGTTTAGGAGCCATTTTAGCATGGTTATGTGGTGATTGTGTTGTGTAGGAGCCATTGGCCTGGTTGTGTAGTGTTTGTGTTTTGTAGAAGCCATTTTGGCCTGTTTGTGTAGTTGTTGTGTTGTGTAGGAGCCAATGGCCTGGTTGTGTGGTGGTTGTGATGTGAAGGAGCCATTTTGGCCTGGTTATGTGGTGGTTGTGTTGTGTAGGATCCATTTTGGCTTGGTTTTGTGGTAGTTGTGTTGTGTAGGAGCCATTTTGGCCTGGTTGTGTAGTGGTTGTGTTGTGTAGAAGCCATGTTAGCCTGGTTATGTGGTGGTTGTGTTGGTTGGAGCCATTTTGGCTTGGTTGTGTTGTGTAGGAGCCATTTTGGCCTTGTTGTGTAGTTGTTGTGTTGTGTAGGAATCATTTTGGCCTGGTTGTGTGGTGGTTGTGTTGTGTAAGAATCATTTTGGCCTGGTTGTGTAGTGTTTGTGTTGTGTAGGAGCCATTTTGGCCTGGTTGTGTGGTGGTTGTGTTGTGTAGGAGCCATTTTGGCTTGGTTGTGTTGTGTAGGAGCCATTTTGGCCTTGTTGTGTAGTGGTTGTGTTGTGTAGGAGCCATTGGCCTGGTTGTGTAGAGGTTGTGTTGTATTGGAGCCATTTTGGCCTGGTTGTGTTGTGTAGGAGCCATTTTGGCCTTGTTGTGTAGTTGTTGTGTTGTGTAGGAGCTATTTTTGCCTGGTTGTCTGGTGATTGTGTTGTGTAGGAGCCATTTTGGCCTTGTTGTGTGGTGGTTGTGATGTGAAGGAGCCATTGGCCTGGTTGTGTAGAGGTTGTGTTGTATTGGAGCCATTTTGGCCTGGTTGTGTTGTGTAGGAGCCATTTTGGCCTTGTTGTGTAGTTGTTGTGTTGTGTAGGAGCTATTTTTGCCTGGTTGTCTGGTGATTGTGTTGTGTAGGAGCCATTTTGGCTTTGTTGTGTTGTGTAGGAGCCATTTTGGCCTGGTTGTGTAGTGGTTGTGTTGTGTAGAAGCCATTTTGGCCTGGTTATGTGGTGGTTGTGTTGTGTAGGAGCCATTTTGGCTTGGTTGTGTTGTGTAGGAGCCATTTTGGCCTTGTTGTGTAGTGGTTGTGTTGTGTAGGAGCCATTGGCCTGGTTGTGTAGAGGTTGTGTTGTATTGGAGCCATTTTGGCCTGGTTGTGTTGTGTAGGAGCCATTTTGGCCTTGTTGTGTAGTTGTTGTGTTGTGTAGGAGCTATTTTTGCCTGGTTGTCTGGTGATTGTGTTGTGTAGGAGCCATTTTGGCCTTGTTGTGTGGTGGTTGTGATGTGAAGGAGCCATTTTGGTCTGGCTATGTGGTGGTTGTGATGTGAAGGAGCCATTTTGGCATGGCTGTTTTGTTTAGGAGCCATTTTGGCCTTGTTGTGTCGTGGTTGTGTTGTGTAGGAGCCATTTTGGCCTGGTTATGTGGTGGTTGTGTTGTTTAGGAGCCATTTTAGCATGGTTATGTGGTGATTGTGTTGTGTAGGAGCCATTGGCCTGGTTGTGTAGTGTTTGTGTTTTGTAGAAGCCATTTTGGCCTGTTTGTGTAGTTGTTGTGTTGTGTAGGAGCCAATGGCCTGGTTGTGTGGTGGTTGTGATGTGAAGGTGCCATTTTGGCCTGGTTATGTGGTGGTTGTGTTGTGTAGGATCCATTTTGGCTTGGTTTTGTGGTAGTTGTGTTGTGTAGGAGCCATTTTGGCCTGGTTGTGTAGTGGTTGTGTTGTGTAGAAGCCATGTTAGCCTGGTTATGTGGTGGTTGTGTTGGTTGGAGCCATTTTGGCTTGGTTGTGTTGTGTAGGAGCCATTTTGGCCTTGTTGTGTAGTTGTTGTGTTGTGTAGGAATCATTTTGGCCTGGTTGTGTGGTGGTTGTGTTGTGTAGGAATCATTTTGGCCTGGTTGTGTAGTGTTTGTGTTGTGTAGGAGCCATTTTGGCCTGGTTGTGTAGTGGTTGTGTTGTGTAGAAGCCATTTTGGCCTGGTTATGTGGTGGTTGTGTTGTGTAGGAGCCATTTTGGCTTGGTTGTGTTGTGTAGGAGCCATTTTGGCCTTGTTGTGTAGTGGTTGTGTTGTGTAGGAGCCATTGGCCTGGTTGTGTAGAGGTTGTGTTGTATTGGAGCCATTTTGGCCTGGTTGTGTTGTGTAGGAGCCATTTTGGCCTTGTTGTGTAGTTGTTGTGTTGTGTAGGAGCTATTTTTGCCTGGTTGTCTGGTGATTGTGTTGTGTAGGAGCCATTTTGGCCTTGTTGTGTGGTGGTTGTGATGTGAAGGAGCCATTTTGGTCTGGCTATGTGGTGGTTGTGATGTGAAGGAGCCATTTTGGCATGGCTGTTTTGTTTAGGAGCCATTTTGGCCTTGTTGTGTCGTGGTTGTGTTGTGTAGGAGCCATTTTGGCCTGGTTATGTGGTGGTTGTGTTGTGTAGGAGCCATTTTAGCATGGTTATGTGGTGATTGTGTTGTGTAGGAGCCATTGGCCTGGTTGTGTAGTGTTTGTGTTTTGTAGAAGCCATTTTGGCCTGTTTGTGTAGTTGTTGTGTTGTGTAGGAGCCAATGGCCTGGTTGTGTGGTGGTTGTGATGTGAAGGAGCCATTTTGGCCTGGTTATGTGGTGGTTGTGTTGTGTAGGATCCATTTTGGCTTGGTTTTGTGGTAGTTGTGTTGTGTAGGAGCCATTTTGGCCTGGTTGTGTAGTGGTTGTGTTGTGTAGAAGCCATGTTAGCCTGGTTATGTGGTGGTTGTGTTGGTTGGAGCCATTTTGGCTTGGTTGTGTTGTGTAGGAGCCATTTTGGCCTTGTTGTGTAGTTGTTGTGTTGTGTAGGAATCATTTTGGCCTGGTTGTGTGGTGGTTGTGTTGTGTAGGAATCATTTTGGCCTGGTTGTGTAGTGTTTGTGTTGTGTTGGAGCCATTTTGGCCTTGTTGTGTGGTGGTTGTGATGTGAAGGAGCCATTTTGGCTTTGTTGTGTTGTGTAGGAGCCATTTTGGCCTTGTTGTGTTGTTTAGGGGCCATTGGCTTGGTTGTGTAGTGTTTGTGTTGTGTAGGAGCCATTTTGGCCTTGTTGTGTGGTGGTTTTGATGTAAAGAAGCCATTTTGTCCTTGTTGTGTGGTGTTTGTGATGTGAAGGAGCCATTTTGGCCTGGTTATGTGGTGGTTGTGTTTTGTAGGAGCCATTTTGGCCTGGTTGTCAAATCAAATCAAATCAAATCAAATCAAATCAAATTTTATTAGTCACATACACATGGTTAGCAGATGTTAATGCGAGTGTAGCGAAATGCTTGTGCTTCTAGTTCCGACAATGCAGTAATAACCAACAGTAATCTAACCTAACAATTCCACACTACTACCTTACACACACACACACAAGTGTAAGGGATAAAGAATATGTACATAAAGATATATGGATGAGTGGTGGTACAGAACGGCATGGCAGATGCAGTAGATGGTATAGAGTACGGTATATACATATGAGATGAGTACTGTAGGGTATGTAAACATAAAGTGGCATAGTTTAAAGTGGCTAGTGGTACATGTATTGCATAAAGATGGCAAGATGCAGTAGATGATATAGAGTACAGTATATATACATATGAGATGGGTAATGTAGGGTATGTAAACATTGTATTAAGTGGCATTGCTTAAAGTGGCTAGTGGTACATTTTTACATAATTTCCATCAATTCCCATTTTTAAAGTGGCTGGAGTTGAGTCAGTATGTTGGCAGCGGCCGCTAAATGTTAGTGGTGGCTGTTTAACAGTCTGATGGCCTTGAGATAGAAGCTGTTTTTCAGTCTCTCGGTCCCTGCTTTGATGCACCTGTACTGACCTCGCCTTCTGGATGATAGCGGGGTGAACAGGCAGTGGCTTGGGTGGTTGTTGTCCTTGATGATCTTTATGGCCTTCCTGTGACATCGGGTGGTGTAGGTGTCCTGGAGGGCAGGTAGTTTGCCCCTGGTGATGCGTTCTGCAGACCTCACTACCCTCTGGAGAGCCTTACGGTTGTGGGCGGAGCAGTTGCCGTACCAGGCGGTGATACAGCCCGACAGGATGCTCTCGATTGTGCATCTGTAGAAGTTTGTGAGTGCTTTTGGTGACAAGCCGAATTTCTTCAGCCTCCTGAGGTTGAAGAGGCGCTGCTGCGCCTTCTTCACAACGCTGTCTGTGTGGGTGGACCAGTTCAGTTTGTCCGTGATGTGTACACCGAGGAACTTAAAACTTTCCACCTTCTCCACTACTGACCCGTCGATGTGGATAGGGGGGTGCTCCCTCTGCTGTTTCCTGAAGTCCACAATCATCTCCTTTGTTTTGTTGACGTTGAGTATGAGGTTATTTTCCTGACACCACACTCCGAGGGCCCTCACCTCCTCCCTGTAGGCCGTCTCGTCGTTGTTGGTGATCAAGCCTACCACTGTAGTGTCGTCCGCAAACTTGATGATTGAGTTGGAGGCGTGCATGGCCACGCAGTCGTGGGTGAACAGGGAGTACAGGAGAGGGCTCAGAACGCACCCTTGTGGGGCCCCAGTGTTGAGGATCAGCGGGGTGGAGATGTTGTTACCTACCCTCACCACCTGGGGGCGGCCCGTCAGGAAGTCCAGGACCCAGTTGCACAGGGCGGGGTCGAGACCCAGGGTCTCGAGCTTGATGACGAGTTTGGAGGGTACTATGGTGTTAAATGCTGAGCTGTAATCGATGAACAGCATTCTCACATGGGTATTCCTCTTGTCCAGATGGGTTAGGGCAGTGTGCAGTGTGGTTGCGATTGCGTCGTCTGTGGACCTATTGGGTCGGTAAGCAAATTGGAGTGGGTCTAGGGTGTCCGGTAGGGTGGAGGTGATATGGTCCTTGACTAGTCTCTCAAAGCACTTCATGATGACGGAAGTGAGTGCTACGGGGCGGTAGTCGTTTAGCTCAGTTACCTTAGCTTTCTTGGGAACAGGAACAATGGTGGCCCTCTTGAAGCATGTGGGAACAGCAGACTGGGATAAGGATTGATTGAATATGTCCGTAAACACACCAGCCAGCTGGTCTGCGCATGCTCTGAGGACGCGGCTGGGAATGCCGTCTGGGCCTGCAGCCTTGCGAGGGTTAACACGTTTAAATGTTTTACTCACCTCGGCTGCAGTGAAGGAGAGCCCGCAGGTTTTGGTAGGGGGCCGTGTCAGTGGCACTGTATTGTCCTCAAAGCGGGCAAAAAAGTTGTTTAGCCTGTCTGGGAGCAAGACATCCTGGTCCTCGACGGGGCTGGTTTTCTTTTTGTAATCCGTGATTGACTGTAGACCCTGCCACATACCTCTTGTGTCTGAGCTGTTGAATTTCGACTCGATTTTGTCTCTGTACTGAGACTTGGCCTGTTTGATTGCCTTGCGGAGAGAATAGCTACACTGTTTGTATTCGGTCATGCTTCCGGTCACCTTGCCCTGGTTAAAAGCAGTGGTTCGCGCTTTCAGTTTCACGCGAATGCTGCCGTCAATCCACGGTTTCTGGTTTGGGAATGTTTTTATCGTTGCTGTGGGTACGACATCGTCAATGCACTTCCTAATGAACTCGCTCACCGAATCAGCATATTCGTCAATATTGTTGTTGGACGCGATGCGGAACATATTCCAATCTGCGTGATCGAAGCAGTCTTGAAGCGTGGATTCAGATTGGTCGGACCAGCGTTGAACAGACCTGAGCGCGGGAGCTTGTTGTTTGAGTTTTTGTTTGTAGGCTGGAATCAACAAAATGGAGTCGTGGTCAGCTTTTCCGAAAGGGGGGCGGGGGAGGGCCTTATAAGCGTCGCGGAAATTAGTGTAACAATGGTCTAGTGTTTTTCCAGCCCTGGTAGCACAATCGATATGCTGATAGAATTTAGGGAGTTTTGTTTTTAGATTAGCCTTGTTAAAATCCCCAGCTACGATGAATGCAGCCTCAGGGTGTGTGGTTTCCAGTTTACAAAGAGTCAGATAAAGTTCGTTCAGGGCCATCGATGTGTCTGCTTGGGGGGGAATGTATACGGCTGTGATTATGATTGACGAGAATTCCCTTGGTAGATAATGCGGTCGTGGTTGTGGTTGTGTTGTGTAGGAGCCATTTTGGCCTGGTTGGGTAGTGGTTGTGTTGTGTAGAAACCATTTTGGCCTGGTTATGTGGTTGGTTGTGTTGTGTAGGAGCCATTTTGTCCTGGTTGTGTAGAGGTTGTGTTGTGTAGGAGCCATTTTGGCCTGGTTTTGTAGTGTTGGAGCCATTTTGGCCTGGTCTTGTAGTGTAGGAGCCATTTTGGCCTTGTTGTGTGGTGGTTGTGATGTGAAGGAGCCATTTTGGCCTGATTATGTGGTGGTTGTGATGTGAAGGAAACATTTTGGCCTTGTTGTGTAGTGGTTGTGATGTAAAGGAGCCATTTTGTCCTTGTTGTGTGGTCGTTGTGATGTGAAGGAGCCATTTTGGCATGGTTATGTGGTGGTTGTGTAGGAGCCATTTTGTTCTGGTTGTGTTGTGTTGGAGCCATTTTGGCCTGGTTGAGTTATGTAGGAGCCATTTTGGCCTGGTTGTGTAGTAGTTGTGTTGTGTAGGAGACATTTTGTCCTGGTTGTGTAGTGTTTGTGTTGTGTTGGAGCCATTTTGGCCTGGTTATGTGGTGGTTGTGTTGTGTAGGAGCCATTTTGGCCTGGTTGTGTAGTGTTTGCGTTGTGTTGGAGCCATTTTGGCTTTGTGGTGTGGTGGTTGTGATGTGTTAGAGCCATTTTGGCCTGGTTATGTGGTGATTGTGTTGTGTAGTAGCCATTTTGGCCTTGTTGTGTGGTGGTTGTGATGTAAAGGAGCCATTTTGTCCTTGTTGTGTGGTGTTTGTGATGTGAAGGAGCCAATTGGCCTAGTTATGTGGTGTTTGTGTTGTGTAGGAGCCATTTTGGCCTTGTTGTGTGGTGGTTGTGATGTAAAGGAGCCATTTTGTCCTTGTTGTGTGGTGGTTGTGATGTGAAGGAGCCATTTTGGCCTGGTTATGTGGTGGTTGTGTTTTGTAGGAGCCAATACGGCCTGGTTGTATAGTGGTTGTGCTGTGTAGGAGCCATTTTGGCCTAGTTGTGTAGTGTAGGAGCCATTTTGGCCTTGTTGTGTAGTGGTTGTGTTGTGTAGGAGCCATTTTGGCCTGGTTGTGTGGTGGTTGTGTTGTGTAGCAGCCATTTGGCCTGGTTGTGTAGTGTTTGCGTTGTGTTGGAGCCATTTTGTCTTTGTGGTGTGGTGGTTGTGATGTGTTGGAGCCATTTTGGCCTGGTTATGTGGTGGTTGTGTTGTGTAGGAGCCATTTAGGCCTGGTTGTGTGGTGGTTGTGTTGTGTAGAAGCCATTTGGCCTGGTTGTGTTGTGTAGGAGCCATTTTGGCCTTGTTGTGTAGGAGCCATTGGCCTGGTTGTGTAGTGTTTGTGTTGTGTAGGAGCCATTTTGGCCTTGTTGTGTGGTGGTTGTGATGTGAAGGAGCCATTTTGTCCTTGTTGTGTGGTGGTTGCGATGTGAAAGAGCCATTCTGGCCTAGTTGTGTAGAGGTTGTGTTGTGTTGGAGCCATATTTGCTTGGTTGTGTTGTGTAGGAGCCATTTTGGCCTTGTTGTGTAGTGGTTGTGTTGTGTAGGAGCCATTGGCCTGGTTGTGTAGTGTTTGTATTGTGTAGGAGCCATTTTGGCCTGGTTGTGTGGTGGTTGTGATGTGAAAGAGCCATTTTGGCCTGGTTATGTGGTGGTTGTGTTGTGTAGGAGCCATTTTGGCCTGGTTGTGTAGTGGTTGTGTTGTGTAGAAGCCATTTTGGCCTGGTTATGTGGTGGTTGTGTTGTGTAGGAGCCATTTTGGCTTGGTTGTGTTGTGTAGGAGCCATTTTGGCCTTGTTGTGTAGTGGTTGTGTTGTGTAGGAGCCATTGGCCTGGTTGTGTAGAGGTTGTGTTGTATTGGAGCCATTTTGGCCTGGTTGTGTTGTGTAGGAGCCATTTTGGCCTTGTTGTGTAGTTGTTGTGTTGTGTAGGAGCTATTTTTGCCTGGTTGTCTGGTGATTGTGTTGTGTAGGAGCCATTTTGGCCTTGTTGTGTGGTGGTTGTGATGTGAAGGAGCCATTTTGGTCTGGTTATGTGGTGGTTGTGATGTGAAGGAGCCATTTTGGCATGGCTGTTTTGTTTAGGAGCCATTTTGGCCTTGTTGTGTCGTGGTTGTGTTGTGTAGGAGCCATTTTGGCCTGGTTATGTGGTGGTTGTGTTGTGTAGGAGCCATTTAGGCCTGGTTGTGTGGTGGTTGTGTTGTGTAGAAGCCATTTGGCCTGGTTGTGTTGTGTAGGAGCCATTTTGGCCTTGTTGTGTAGGAGCCATTGGCCTGGTTGTGTAGTGTTTGTGTTGTGTAGGAGCCATTTTGGCCTTGTTGTGTGGTGGTTGTGATGTGAAGGAGCCATTTTGTCCTTGTTGTGTGGTGGTTGTGATGTGAAAGAGCCATTCTGGCCTAGTTGTGTAGAGGTTGTGTTGTGTTGGAGCCATATTTGCTTGGTTGTGTTGTGTAGGAGCCATTTTGGCCTTGTTGTGTAGTGGTTGTGTTGTGTAGGAGCCATTGGCCTGGTTGTGTAGTGTTTGTATTGTGTAGGAGCCATTTTGGCCTGGTTGTGTGGTGGTTGTGATGTGAAAGAGCCATTTTGGCCTGGTTATGTGGTGGTTGTGTTGTGTAGGAGCCATTTTGGCCTGGTTGTGTAGTGGTTGTGTTGTGTAGGAGCCATTTTGGCCTTGTTGTGTAGTGGTTGTGTTGTGTAGGAGCCATTGGCCTGGTTGTGTAGAGGTTGTGTTGTATTGGAGCCATTTTGGCCTGGTTGTGTTGTGTAGGAGCCATTTTGGCCTTGTTGTGTAGTTGTTGTGTTGTGTAGGACCTATTTTTGCCTGGTTGTCTGGTGATTGTGTTGTGTAGGAGCCATTTTGGCCTTGTTGTGTGGTGGTTGTGATGTGAAGGAGCCATTTTGGTCTGGCTATGTGGTGGTTGTGATGTGAAGGAGCCATTTTGGCATGGCTGTTTTGTTTAGGAGCCATTTTGGCCTTGTTGTGTCGTGGTTGTGTTGTGTAGGAGCCATTTTGGCCTGGTTATGTGGTGGTTGTGTTGTGTAGGAGCCATTTTAGCATGGTTATGTGGTGATTGTGTTGTGTAGGAGCCATTGGCCTGGTTGTGTAGTGTTTGTGTTTTGTAGAAGCCATTTTGGCCTGTTTGTGTAGTTGTTGTGTTGTGTAGGAGCCAATGGCCTGGTTGTGTGGTGGTTGTGATGTGAAGGAGCCATTTTGGCCTGGTTATGTGGTGGTTGTGTTGTGTAGGATCCATTTTGGCTTGGTTTTGTGGTAGTTGTGTTGTGTAGGAGCCATTTTGGCCTGGTTGTGTAGTGGTTGTGTTGTGTAGAAGCCATGTTAGCCTGGTTATGTGGTGGTTGTGTTGGTTGGAGCCATTTTGGCTTGGTTGTGTTGTGTAGGAGCCATTTTGGCCTTGTTGTGTAGTTGTTGTGTTGTGTAGGAATCATTTTGGCCTGGTTGTGTGGTGGTTGTGTTGTGTGGGAATCATTTTGGCCTGGCTGTGTAGTGTTTGTGTTGTGTTGGAGCCATTTTGGCCTTGTTGTGTGGTGGTTGTGATGTGAAGGAGCCATTTTGGCTTTGTTGTGTTGTGTAGGAGCCATGTTGGCCTTGTTGTGTTGTTTAGGGGCCATTGGCTTGGTTGTGTAGTGTTTGTGTTGTGTAGGAGCCATTTTGGCCTTGTTGTGTGGTGGTTTTGATGTAAAGAAGCCATTTTGTCCTTGTTTGTGATGTGAAGGAGCCATTTTGGCCTGGTTATGTGGTGGTTGTGTTTTGTAGGAGCCATTTTGGCCTGGTTGTATAGTGGTTGTGTTGTGTAGGAGCCATTTTGGCCTGGTTGGGTAGTGGTTGTGTTGTGTAGAAACCATTTTGGCCTGGTTATGTGGTGGTTGTGTTGTGTAGGAGCCATTTTGTCCTGGTTGTGTAGAGGTTGTGTTGTGTAGGAGCCATTTTGGCCTGGTTTTGTAGTGTTGGAGCCATTTTGGCCTGGTTTTGTAGTGTAGGAGCCATTTTGGCCTTGTTGTGTGGTGGTTGTGATGTGAAGGAGCCATTTTGGCCTGATTATGTGGTGGTTGTGATGTGAAGGAAACATTTTGGCCTTGTTGTGTGGTGGTTGTGATGTAAAGGAGCCATTTTGTCCTTGTTGTGTGGTCGTTGTGATGTGAAGGAGCCATTTTGGCATGGTTATGTGGTGGTTGTGTAGGAGCCATTTTGTTCTGGTTGTGTTGTGTTGGAGCCATTTTGGCCTGGTTGAGTTATGTAGGAGCCATTTTGGCCTGGTTGTGTAGTAGTTGTGTTGTGTAGGAGACATTTTGGCCTGGTTGTGTAGTGTTTGTGTTGTGTTGGAGCCATTTTGGCCTGGTTATGTGGTGGTTGTGTTGTGTAGGAGCCATTTTGGCCTGGTTGTGTAGTGTTTGCGTTGTGTTGGAGCCATTTTGGCTTTGTGGTGTGGTGGTTGTGATGTGTTAGAGCCATTTTGGCCTGGTTATGTGGTGATTGTGTTGTGTAGTAGCCATTTTGGCCTTGTTGTGTGGTGGTTGTGATGTAAAGGAGCCATTTTGTCCTTGTTGTGTGGTGTTTGTGATGTGAAGGAGCCATTTGGCCTAGTTATGTGGTGTTTGTGTTGTGTAGGAGCCATTTTGGCCTTGTTGTGTGGTGGTTGTGATGTAAAGGAGCCATTTTGTCCTTGTTGTGTGGTGGTTGTGATGTGAAGGAGCCATTTTGGCCTGGTTATGTGGTGGTTGTGTTTTGTAGGAGCCAATACGGCCTGGTTGTATAGTGGTTGTGCTGTGTAGGAGCCATTTTGGCCTAGTTGTGTAGTGTAGGAGCCATTTTGGCCTTGTTGTGTAGTGGTTGTGTTGTGTAGGAGCCATTTTGGCCTGGTTGTGTGGTGGTTGTGTTGTGTAGCAGCCATTTGGCCTGGTTGTGTAGTGTTTGCGTTGTGTTGGAGCCATTTTGTCTTTGTGGTGTGGTGGTTGTGATGTGTTGGAGCCATTTTGGCCTGGTTATGTGGTGGTTGTGTTGTGTAGGAGCCATTTAGGCCTGGTTGTGTGGTGGTTGTGTTGTGTAGAAGCCATTTGGCCTGGTTGTGTTGTGTAGGAGCCATTTTGGCCTTGTTGTGTAGGAGCCATTGGCCTGGTTGTGTAGTGTTTGTGTTGTGTAGGATCCATTTTGGCCTTGTTGTGTGGTGGTTGTGATGTGAAGGAGCCATTTTGTCCTTGTTGTGTGGTGGTTGTGATGTGAAAGAGCCATTCTGGCCTAGTTGTGTAGAGGTTGTGTTGTGTTGGAGCCATATTTGCTTGGTTGTGTTGTGTAGGAGCCATTTTGGCCTTGTTGTGTAGTGGTTGTGTTGTGTAGGAGCCATTGGCCTGGTTGTGTAGTGTTTGTATTGTGTAGGAGCCATTTTGGCCTGGTTGTGTGGTGGTTGTGATGTGAAAGAGCCATTTTGGCCTGGTTATGTGGTGGTTGTGTTGTGTAGGAGCCATTTTGGCCTGGTTGTGTAGTGGTTGTGTTGTGTAGAAGCCATTTTGGCCTGGTTATGTGGTGGTTGTGTTGTGTAGGAGCCATTTTGGCTTGGTTGTGCTGTGTAGGAGCCATTTTGGCCTTGTTGTGTAGTGGTTGTGTTGTGTAGGAGCCATTGGCCTGGTTGTGTAGAGGTTGTGTTGTATTGGAGCCATTTTGGCCTGGTTGTGTTGTGTAGGAGCCATTTTGGCCTTGTTGTGTAGTTGTTGTGTTGTGTAGGAGCTATTTTTGCCTGGTTGTCTGGTGATTGTGTTGTGTAGGAGCCATTTTGGCCTTGTTGTGTGGTGGTTGTGATGTGAAGGAGCCATTTTGGTCTGGTTATGTGGTGGTTGTGATGTGAAGGAGCCATTTTGGCATGGCTGTTTTGTTTAGGATCCATTTTGGCCTTGTTGTGTCGTGGTTGTGTTGTGTAGGAGCCATTTTGGCCTGGTTATGTGGTGGTTGTGTTGTGTAGGAGCCATTTAGGCCTGGTTGTGTGGTGGTTGTGTTGTGTAGAAGCCATTTGGCCTGGTTGTGTTGTGTAGGAGCCATTTTGGCCTTGTTGTGTAGGAGCCATTGGCCTGGTTGTGTAGTGTTTGTGTTGTGTAGGAGCCATTTTGGCCTTGTTGTGTGGTGGTTGTGATGTGAAGGAGCCATTTTGTCCTTGTTGTGTGGTGGTTGTGATGTGAAAGAGCCATTCTGGCCTAGTTGTGTAGAGGTTGTGTTGTGTTGGAGCCATATTTGCTTGGTTGTGTTGTGTAGGAGCCATTTTGGCCTTGTTGTGTAGTGGTTGTGTTGTGTAGGAGCCATTGGCCTGGTTGTGTAGTGTTTGTATTGTGTAGGAGCCATTTTGGCCTGGTTGTGTGGTGGTTGTGATGTGAAAGAGCCATTTTGGCCTGGTTATGTGGTGGTTGTGTTGTGTAGGAGCCATTTTGGCCTGGTTGTGTAGTGGTTGTGTTGTGTAGAAGCCAATTTGGCCTGGTTATGTGGTGGTTGTGTTGTGTAGGAGCCATTTTGGCTTGGTTGTGTTGTGTAGGAGCCATTTTGGCCTTGTTGTGTAGTGGTTGTGTTGTGTAGGAGCCATTGGCCTGGTTGTGTAGAGGTTGTGTTGTATTGGAGCCATTTTGGCCTGGTTGTGTTGTGTAGGAGCCATTTTGGCCTTGTTGTGTAGTTGTTGTGTTGTGTAGGAGCTATTTTTGCCTGGTTGTCTGGTGATTGTGTTGTGTAGGAGCCATTTTGGCCTTGTTGTGTGGTGGTTGTGATGTGAAGGAGCCATTTTGGTCTGGTTATGTGGTGGTTGTGATGTGAAGGAGCCATTTTGGCATGGCTGTTTTGTTTAGGAGCCATTTTGGCCTTGTTGTGTCGTGGTTGTGTTGTGTAGGAGCCATTTTGGCATGGTTATGTGGTGGTTGTGTTGTGTAGGAGCCATTTTAGCATGGTTATGTGGTGATTGTGTTGTGTAGGAGCCATTGGCCTGGTTGTGTAGTGTTTGTGTTTTGTAGAAGCCATTTTGGCCTGTTTGTGTAGTTGTTGTGTTGTGTAGGAGCCATTGGCCTGGTTGTGTGGTGGTTGTGATGTGAAGGAGCCATTTTGGCCTGGTTATGTGGTGGTTGTGTTGTGTAGGATCCATTTTGGCCTGGTTTTGTGGTAGTTGTGTTGTGTAGGAGCCATTTTGGCCTGGTTGTGTAGTGGTTGTGTTGTGTAGAAGCCATGTTAGCCTGGTTATGTGGTGGTTGTGTTGGTTGGAGCCATTTTGGCTTGGTTGTGTTGTGTAGGAGCCATTTTGGCCTTGTTGTGTAGTTGTTGTGTTGTGTAGGAGCCATTTTGGCCTGGTTGTGTGGTGGTTGTATTGTGTAGGAATCATTTTGGCCTGGTTGTGTAGTGTTTGTGTTGTGTTGGAGCCATTTTGGCCTTGTTGTGTGGTGGTTGTGATGTGAAGGAGCCATTTTGGCTTTGTTGTGTTGTGTAGGAGCCATTTTGGCCTTGTTGTGTTGTTTAGGGGCCATTGGCTTGGTTGTGTAGTGTTTGTGTTGTGTAGGAGCCATTTTGGCCTTGTTGTGTGGTGGTTTTGATGTAAAGGAGCCATTTTGGCCTGGTTATGTGGTGGTTGTGTTGTGTAGGAGCCATTTTGGCCTGGTTGTGTAGTGGTTGTGTTGTGTAGAAGCCAATTTGGCCTGGTTATGTGGTGGTTGTGTTGTGTAGGAGCCATTTTGGCTTGGTTGTGTTGTGTAGGAGCCATTTTGGCCTTGTTGTGTAGTGGTTGTGTTGTGTAGGAGCCATTGGCCTGGTTGTGTAGAGGTTGTGTTGTATTGGAGCCATTTTGGCCTGGTTGTGTTGTGTAGGAGCCATTTTGGCCTTGTTGTGTAGTTGTTGTGTTGTGTAGGAGCTATTTTTGCCTGGTTGTCTGGTGATTGTGTTGTGTAGGAGCCATTTTGGCCTTGTTGTGTGGTGGTTGTGATGTGAAGGAGCCATTTTGGTCTGGTTATGTGGTGGTTGTGATGTGAAGGAGCCATTTTGGCATGGCTGTTTTGTTTAGGAGCCATTTTGGCCTTGTTGTGTCGTGGTTGTGTTGTGTAGGAGCCATTTTGGCATGGTTATGTGGTGGTTGTGTTGTGTAGGAGCCATTTTAGCATGGTTATGTGGTGATTGTGTTGTGTAGGAGCCATTGGCCTGGTTGTGTAGTGTTTGTGTTTTGTAGAAGCCATTTTGGCCTGTTTGTGTAGTTGTTGTGTTGTGTAGGAGCCATTGGCCTGGTTGTGTGGTGGTTGTGATGTGAAGGAGCCATTTTGGCCTGGTTATGTGGTGGTTGTGTTGTGTAGGATCCATTTTGGCCTGGTTTTGTGGTAGTTGTGTTGTGTAGGAGCCATTTTGGCCTGGTTGTGTAGTGGTTGTGTTGTGTAGAAGCCATGTTAGCCTGGTTATGTGGTGGTTGTGTTGGTTGGAGCCATTTTGGCTTGGTTGTGTTGTGTAGGAGCCATTTTGGCCTTGTTGTGTAGTTGTTGTGTTGTGTAGGAGCCATTTTGGCCTGGTTGTGTGGTGGTTGTATTGTGTAGGAATCATTTTGGCCTGGTTGTGTAGTGTTTGTGTTGTGTTGGAGCCATTTTGGCCTTGTTGTGTGGTGGTTGTGATGTGAAGGAGCCATTTTGGCTTTGTTGTGTTGTGTAGGAGCCATTTTGGCCTTGTTGTGTTGTTTAGGGGCCATTGGCTTGGTTGTGTAGTGTTTGTGTTGTGTAGGAGCCATTTTGGCCTTGTTGTGTGGTGGTTTTGATGTAAAGGAGCCATTTTGGCCTGGTTATGTGGTGGTTGTGTTGTGTAGGAGCCATTTTGGCCTGGTTGTGTAGTGGTTGTGTTGTGTAGAAGCCAATTTGGCCTGGTTATGTGGTGGTTGTGTTGTGTAGGAGCCATTTTGGCTTGGTTGTGTTGTGTAGGAGCCATTTTGGCCTTGTTGTGTAGTGGTTGTGTTGTGTAGGAGCCATTGGCCTGGTTGTGTAGAGGTTGTGTTGTATTGGAGCCATTTTGGCCTGGTTGTGTTGTGTAGGAGCCATTTTGGCCTTGTTGTGTAGTTGTTGTGTTGTGTAGGAGCTATTTTTGCCTGGTTGTCTGGTGATTGTGTTGTGTAGGAGCCATTTTGGCCTTGTTGTGTGGTGGTTGTGATGTGAAGGAGCCATTTTGGTCTGGTTATGTGGTGGTTGTGATGTGAAGGAGCCATTTTGGCATGGCTGTTTTGTTTAGGAGCCATTTTGGCCTTGTTGTGTCGTGGTTGTGTTGTGTAGGAGCCATTTTGGCATGGTTATGTGGTGGTTGTGTTGTGTAGGAGCCATTTTAGCATGGTTATGTGGTGATTGTGTTGTGTAGGAGCCATTGGCCTGGTTGTGTAGTGTTTGTGTTTTGTAGAAGCCATTTTGGCCTGTTTGTGTAGTTGTTGTGTTGTGTAGGAGCCATTGGCCTGGTTGTGTGGTGGTTGTGATGTGAAGGAGCCATGTTGGCCTGGTTATGTGGTGGTTGTGTTGTGTAGGATCCATTTTGGCCTGGTTTTGTGGTAGTTGTGTTGTGTAGGAGCCATTTTGGCCTGGTTGTGTAGTGGTTGTGTTGTGTAGAAGCCATGTTAGCCTGGTTATGTGGTGGTTGTGTTGGTTGGAGCCATTTTGGCTTGGTTGTGTTGTGTAGGAGCCATTTTGGCCTTGTTGTGTAGTTGTTGTGTTGTGTAGGAGCCATTTTGGCCTGGTTGTGTGGTGGTTGTATTGTGTAGGAATCATTTTGGCCTGGTTGTGTAGTGTTTGTGTTGTGTTGGAGCCATTTTGGCCTTGTTGTGTGGTGGTTGTGATGTGAAGGAGCCATTTTGGCTTTGTTGTGTTGTGTAGGAGCCATTTTGGCCTTGTTGTGTTGTTTAGGGGCCATTGGCTTGGTTGTGTAGTGTTTGTGTTGTGTAGGAGCCATTTTGGCCTGGTTGTGTGGTGGTTGTGATGTGAAAGAGCCATTTTGGCCTGGTTATGTGGTGGTTGTGTTGTGTAGGAGCCATTTTGGCCTGGTTGTGTAGTGGTTGTGTTGTGTAGAAGCCAATTTGGCCTGGTTATGTGGTGGTTGTGTTGTGTAGGAGCCATTTTGGCTTGGTTGTGTTGTGTAGGAGCCATTTTGGCCTTGTTGTGTAGTGGTTGTGTTGTGTAGGAGCCATTGGCCTGGTTGTGTAGAGGTTGTGTTGTATTGGAGCCATTTTGGCCTGGTTGTGTTGTGTAGGAGCCATTTTGGCCTTGTTGTTTAGTTGTTGTGTTGTGTAGGAGCTATTTTTGCCTGGTTGTCTGGTGATTGTGTTGTGTAGGAGCCATTTTGGCCTTGTTGTGTGGTGGTTGTGATGTGAAGGAGCCATTTTGGTCTGGTTATGTGGTGGTTGTGATGTGAAGGAGCCATTTTGGCATGGCTGTTTTGTTTAGGAGCCATTTTGGCCTTGTTGTGTCGTGGTTGTGTTGTGTAGGAGCCATTTTGGCATGGTTATGTGGTGGTTGTGTTGTGTAGGAGCCATTTTAGCATGGTTATGTGGTGATTGTGTTGTGTAGGAGCCATTGGCCTGGTTGTGTAGTGTTTGTGTTTTGTAGAAGCCATTTTGGCCTGTTTGTGTAGTTGTTGTGTTGTGTAGGAGCCAATGGCCTGGTTGTGTGGTGGTTGTGATGTGAAGGAGCCATTTTGGCCTGGTTATGTGGTGGTTGTGTTGTGTAGGATCCATTTTGGCTTGGTTTTGTGGTAGTTGTGTTGTGTAGGAGCCATTTTGGCCTGGTTGTGTAGTGGTTGTGTTGTGTAGAAGCCATGTTAGCCTGGTTATGTGGTGGTTGTGTTGGTTGGAGCCATTTTGGCTTGGTTGTGTTGTGTAGGAGCCATTTTGGCCTTGTTGTGTAGTTGTTGTGTTGTGTAGGAATCATTTTGGCCTGGTTGTGTGGTGGTTGTGATGTGAAGGAGCCATTTTGGCTTTGTTGTGTTGTGTAGGAGCCATTTTGGCCTTGTTGTGTTGTTTAGGGGCCATTGGCTTGGTTGTGTAGTGTTTGTGTTGTGTAGGAGCCATTTTGGCCTGGTTGTGTGGTGGTTGTGATGTGAAAGAGCCATTTTGGCCTGGTTATGTGGTGGTTGTGTTGTGTAGGAGCCATTTTGGCCTGGTTGTGTAGTGGTTGTGTTGTGTAGAAGCCAATTTGGCCTGGTTATGTGGTGGTTGTGTTGTGTAGGAGCCATTTTGGCTTGGTTGTGTTGTGTAGGAGCCATTTTGGCCTTGTTGTGTAGTGGTTGTGTTGTGTAGGAGCCATTGGCCTGGTTGTGTAGAGGTTGTGTTGTATTGGAGCCATTTTGGCCTGGTTGTGTTGTGTAGGAGCCATTTTGGCCTTGTTGTTTAGTTGTTGTGTTGTGTAGGAGCTATTTTTGCCTGGTTGTCTGGTGATTGTGTTGTGTAGGAGCCATTTTGGCCTTGTTGTGTGGTGGTTGTGATGTGAAGGAGCCATTTTGGTCTGGTTATGTGGTGGTTGTGATGTGAAGGAGCCATTTTGGCATGGCTGTTTTGTTTAGGAGCCATTTTGGCCTTGTTGTGTCGTGGTTGTGTTGTGTAGGAGCCATTTTGGCATGGTTATGTGGTGGTTGTGTTGTGTAGGAGCCATTTTAGCATGGTTATGTGGTGATTGTGTTGTGTAGGAGCCATTGGCCTGGTTGTGTAGTGTTTGTGTTTTGTAGAAGCCATTTTGGCCTGTTTGTGTAGTTGTTGTGTTGTGTAGGAGCCATTGGCCTGGTTGTGTGGTGGTTGTGATGTGAAGGAGCCATTTTGGCCTGGTTATGTGGTGGTTGTGTTGTGTAGGATCCATTTTGGCCTGGTTTTGTGGTAGTTGTGTTGTGTAGGAGCCATTTTGGCCTGGTTGTGTAGTGGTTGTGTTGTGTAGAAGCCATGTTAGCCTGGTTATGTGGTGGTTGTGTTGGTTGGAGCCATTTTGGCTTGGTTGTGTTGTGTAGGAGCCATTTTGGCCTTGTTGTGTAGTTGTTGTGTTGTGTAGGAGCCATTTTGGCCTGGTTGTGTGGTGGTTGTATTGTGTAGGAATCATTTTGGCCTGGTTGTGTAGAGGTTGTGTTGTGTTGGAGCCATTTTGGCCTGGTTGTGTTGTGTAGGAGCCATTTTGGCCTTGTTGTGTAGTGGTTGTGTTTTGTAGAAGCAATTTTGGCCTGTTTGTGTAGTTGTTGTGTTGTGTAGGAGCCATTGGCCTGGTTGTGTGGTGGTTGTGTTTTGTAGAAGCCATTTTGGCCTGTTTGTGTAGTTGTTGTGTTGTGTAGGAGCCATTGGCCTGGTTGTGTGGTGGTTGTGATGTGAAGGAGCCATTTTGGCCTGGTTATGTGGTGGTTGTGTTGTGTAGGATCCATTTTGGCCTGGTTTTGTGGTAGTTGTGTTGTGTAGGAGCCATTTTGGCCTGGTTGTGTAGTGGTTGTGTTGTGTAGAAGCCATGTTAGCCTGGTTATGTGGTGGTTGTGTTGGTTGGAGCAATTTTGGCTTGGTTGTGTTGTGTAGGAGACATTTTGGCCTTGTTGTGTAGTTGTTGTGTAGGAGCCATTTTGGCCTGGTTGTGTGGTGGTTGTGTTGTGTAGGAATCATTTTGGCCTGGTTGTGTAGTGTTTGTGTTGTGTTGGAGCCATTTTGGCCTTGTTGTGTGATGGTTGTGATGTGAAGGAGCCATTTTGGCTTTGTTGTGTTGTGTAGGAGCCATTTTGGCCTTGTTGTGTTGTTTAGGGGCCATTGGCTTGGTTGTGTAGTGTTTGTGTTGTGTAGGAGCCATTTTGGCCTTGTTGTGTGGTGGTTTTGATGTAAAGGAGCCATTTTGTCCTTGTTGTGTGGTGTTTGTGATGTGAAGGAGCCATTTTGGCCTGGTTATGTGGTGGTTGTGTTTTGTAGGAGCCATTTTGGCCTGGTTGTATAGTGGTTGTGTTGTGTAGGAGCCATTTTGGCCTGGTTGGGTAGTGGTTGTGTTGTGTAGAAACCATTTTGGCCTGGTTATGTGGTGGTTGTGTTGTGTAGGAGCCATTTTGTCCTGGTTGTGTAGAGGTTGTGTTGTGTTGGAGCCATTTTGGCCTGGTTGTGTTGTGTAGGAGCCATTTTGGCCTTGTTGTGTAGTGGTTGTGTTTTGTAGAAGCAATTTTGGCCTGTTTGTGTAGTTGTTGTGTTGTGTAGGAGCCATTGGCCTGGTTGTGTGGTGGTTGTGTTTTGTAGAAGCCATTTTGGCCTGTTTGTGTAGTTGTTGTGTTGTGTAGGAGCCATTGGCCTGGTTGTGTGGTGGTTGTGATGTGAAGGAGCCATTTTGGCCTTGTTATGTGGTGGTTGTGTTGTGTAGGATCCATTTTGGCCTGGTTTTGTGGTAGTTGTGTTGTGTAGGAGCCATTTTGGCCTGGTTGTGTAGTGGTTGTGTTGTGTAGAAGCCATGTTAGCCTGGTTATGTGGTGGTTGTGTTGGTTGGAGCCATTTTGGCTTGGTTGTGTTGTGTAGGAGACATTTTGGCCTTGTTGTGTAGTTGTTGTGTTGTGTAGGAGCCATTTTGGCCTGGTTGTGTGGTGGTTGTGTTGTGTAGGAATCATTTTGGCCTGGTTGTGTAGTGTTTGTGTTGTGTTGGAGCCATTTTGGCCTTGTTGTGTGGTGGTTGTGATGTGAAGGAGCCATTTTGGCTTTGTTGTGTTGTGTAGGAGCCATTTTGGCCTTGTTGTGTTGTTTAGGGGCCATTGGCTTGGTTGTGTAGTGTTTGTGTTGTGTAGGAGCCATTTTGGCCTTGTTGTGTGGTGGTTTTGATGTAAAGGAGCCATTTTGTCCTTGTTGTGTGGTGTTTGTGATGTGAAGGAGCCATTTTGGCCTGGTTATGTGGTGGTTGTGTTTTGTAGGAGCCATTTTGGCCTGGTTGTATAGTGGTTGTGTTGTGTAGGAGCCATTTTGGCCTGGTTGGGTAGTGGTTGTGTTGTGTAGAAACCATTTTGGCCTGGTTATGTGGTGGTTGTGTTGTGTAGGAGCCATTTTGTCCTGGTTGTGTAGAGGTTGTGTTGTGTTGGAGCCATTTTGGCCTGGTTGTGTTGTGTAGGAGCCATTTTGGCCTTGTTGTGTAGTGGTTGTGTTGTGTAGGAGCCATTTTGGCCTGGTTGTGTGGTGGTTGTGTTGTGTAGGAGCCATTTTGGCCTGGTTGTGTAGTGTTTGCGTTGTGTTGGAGCCATTTTGGCATTGTGGTGTGGTGGTTGTGATGTGTTGGAGCCATTTTGGCCTGGTTATGTGGTGGTTGTGTTGTGTAGGAGCCATTTAGGCCTGGTTGTGTGGTGGTTGTGTTGTGTAGAAGCCATTTGGCCTGGTTGTGTTGTGTAGGAGCCATTTTGGCCTTGTTGTGTTGTGTAGGAGCCATTGGCCTGGTTGTGTAGTGTTTGTCTTGTGTAGGAGCCATTTTGGCCTTGTGTGGTGGTTGTGATGTGAAGGAGCCATTTTGTCCTTGTTGTGTGGTGGTTGTGATGTGAAGGAGCCCTTTTGGCCTGGTTATGTGGTGGTTGTGTTTTGTAGGAGCCATTTTGGCCTGGTTGTATAGTGGTTGTGTTGTGTAGGAGCCATTTTGGCCTGGTTGTGTAGTGGTTGTGTTGTGTAGGAGGCATTTTGGCCTGGTTGTGTAGTGTAGGAGCCATTTTGTCCTTGTTGTGTTGTGTTGGAGCCATTTTGGCCTTGTTGTGTGGTCGTTGTGATTTGAAGGAGCCATTTTGGCCTGGTTATGTGGTGGTTGTGTTGTGTAGGAGCCATTTTGGCCTGGTTGTGTAGTGTTTGCGTTGTGTTGGAGCCATTTTGTCCTTGTTGTGTGGAGGTTGTGATGTGAAGGAGCCCTTTTGGCTTGGTTATGTGGTGGTTGTGTTGTGTAGGAGCCATTCTGTTCTGGTTGTGTTGTGTTGGAGCCATTTTGGCCTGGTTGAGTTGTGTAGGAGCCATTTTAGCCTGGTTGTGTAGTGGTTTTGTTGTGTAGGAGCCATTTTGGCCTGGTTGTGTGGTGGTTGTGTTTTGTAGGAGCCATTTTGGCCTGGTTGTGTAGTGTTTGTGTTGGAGCCATTTTGGCCTTGTTGTGTGGTGGTTGTGATGTGAAGGAGCCATTTTGGCCTGGTCATGTGGTGGTTGTGATGTGAAGGAGCAATTTTGCATGGCTGTGTTGTGTTTGTGTTGTGTTGGAGCCATTTTGGCCTTGTCGTGTCGTGGTTGTGATGTGAAGGAGCCATTTTGGCCTGGTTATGTGGTGGTTGTGTTTTTTAGGAGCCATTTTGGCCTGGTTGTGTAGTGGTTGTGTTGTGTAGGAGCCATTTTGGCCTGGTTGGGTAGTGGTTGTGTTGTGTAGAAACCATTTTGGCCTGGTTATGTGGTGGTTGTGTTGTGTAGGAGCCATTTTGTCCTGGTTGTGTAGAGGTTGTGTTGTGTTGGAGCCATTTTGGCCTGGTTATGTTGTGTAGGAGCCATTTTGGCCTTGTTGTGTAGTGGTTGTGTTGTGTAGGAGCCATTTTGGCCTGGTTGTGTGGTGGTTGTGTTGTGTAGGAGCCATTTTGGCCTGGTTGTGTAGTGTTTGCGTTGTGTTGGAGCCATTTTGGCATTCTGGTGTGGTGGTTGTGATGTTTTGGAGCCATTTTGGCCTGGTTATGTGGTGGTTGTGTTGTGTAGGAGCCATTTAGGCCTGGTTGTGTTGTGTAGGAGCCATTGGCCTGGTTGTGTAGTGTTTGTCTTGTGTAGGAGCCATTTTGGCCTTGTGTGGTGGTTGTGATGTGAAGGAGCCATTTTGTCCTTGTTGTGTGGTGGTTGTGATGTGAAGGAGCCCTTTTGGCCTGGTTATGTGGTGGTTGTGTTTTGTAGGAGCCATTTTGGCCTGGTTGTATAGTGGTTGTGTTGTGTAGGAGCCATTTTGGCCTGGTTGTGTAGTGTAGGAGCCATTTTGGCCTTGTTGTGTTGTGTTGGAGCCATTTTGGCTTTGTTGTGTGGTGGTTGTGATGTAAAGGAGCCATTTTGTCCTTGTTGTGTGGAGGTTGTGATGTGAAGGAGCCATTTTGGCCTTGTTGTGTGGTGGTTGTGATGTAAAGGAGCCATTTTGTCCTTGTTGTGTGGAGGTTGTGATGTGAAGGAGCCCTTTTGGCTTGGTTATGTGGTGGTTGTGTTGTGTAGGAGCCATTTTGTTCTGGTTGTGTTGTGTTGGAGCCATTTTGGCCTGGTTGAGTTGTGTAGGAGCCATTTTAGCCTGGTTGTGTAGTGGTTGTGTTGTGTAGGAGCCATTTTGGCCTGGTTGTGTGGTGGTTGTGTTTTATAGGAGCCATTTTGGCCTGGTTGTGTAGTGTTTGTGTTGGAGCCATTTTGGCCTTGTTGTGTGGTGGTTGTGATGTGAAGGAGCCATTTTGGCCTGGTCATGTGGTGGTTGTGATGTGAAGGAGCAATTTTGCATGGCTGTGTTGTGTAGGAGCCATTTTGGCCTTGTCGTGTCGTGGTTGTGATGTGAAGGAGCCATTTTGGCCTGGTTATGTGGTGGTTGTGTTTTTTAGGAGCCATTTTGGCCTGGTTGTGTAGTGGTTGTGTTGTGTAGGAGCCATTTTGGCCTGGTTGGGTAGTGGTTGTGTTGTGTAGAAACCATTTTGGCCTGGTTATGTGGTGGTTGTGTTGTGTAGGAGCCATTTTGTCCTGGTTGTGTAGAGGTTGTGTTGTGTTGGAGCCATTTTGGCCTGGTTGTGTTGTGTAGGAGCCATTTTGGCCTTGTTGTGTAGTGGTTGTGTTGTGTAGGAGCCATTTTGGCCTGGTTGTGTGGTGGTTGTGTTGTGTAGGAGCAATTTTGGCCTGGTTGTGTAGTGTTTGCGTTGTGTTGGAGCCATTTTGGCATTCTGGTGTGGTGGTTGTGATGTGTTGGAGCCATTTTGGCCTGGTTATGTGGTGGTTGTGTTGTGTAGGATCCATTTAGGCCTGGTTGTGTTGTGTAGGAGCCATTGGCCTGGTTGTGTAGTGTTTGTCTTGTGTAGGAGCCATTTTGGCCTTGTGTGGTGGTTGTGATGTGAAGGAGCCATTTTGTCCTTGTTGTGTGGTGGTTGTGATGTGAAGGAGCCCTTTTGGCCTGGTTATGTGGTGGTTGTGTTTTGTAGGAGCCATTTTGGCCTGGTTGTATAGTGGTTGTGTTGTGTAGGAGCCATTTTGGCCTGGTTGTGTAGTGTAGGAGCCATTTTGGCCTTGTTGTGTTGTGTTGGAGCCATTTTGGCTTTGTTGTGTGGTGGTTGTGATGTAAAGGAGCCATTTTGTCCTTGTTGTGTGGAGGTTGTGATGTGAAGGAGCCATTTTGGCCTTGTTGTGTGGTGGTTGTGATGTAAAGGAGCCATTTTGTCCTTGTTGTGTGGAGGTTGTGATGTGAAGGAGCCATTTTGGCCTGGTTATGTGGTGGTTGTGTTGTGTAGGAGCCATTTTGTTCTGGTTGTGTTGTGTTGGAGCCATTTTGGCCTGGTTGAGTTGTGTAGGAGCCATTTTAGCCTGGTTGTGTAGTGGTTGTGTTGTGTAGGAGCCATTTTGGCCTGGTTGTGTGGTGGTTGTGTTTTATAGGAGCCATTTTGGCCTGGTTGTGTAGTGTTTGTGTTGGAGCCATTTTGGCCTTGTTGTGTCGTGGTTGTGATGTGAAGGAACCATTTTGGCCTGGTCATGTGGTGGTTGTGATGTGAAGGAGCCATTTTGGCATGGCTGTGTTGTGTAGGAGCCATTTTGGCCTTGTCGTGTCGTGGTTGTTTTGTGTTGGAGTCATTGTGGCCTGGTTGTTTGGTGGTTGTGTTGTGTAGGAGCCATTTTGGCCTGGTTGTGTAGTGTTTGCGTTATGTTGGAGCCATTTTGGCCTGGTTATGTGGTGGTTGTGTTGTGTAGGATTCATTTTGGCCTGGTTGTGTAGTAATTGTGTTGTGTTGGAGCCATTTTGGCCTTGTTGTGTGGTGGTTGTGATGTGAAGGAGCCATTTTGGCTTTGTTGTGTTGTGTAGGAGCCATTTTGGCCTTGTTGTGTTGTGTAGGGGCCATTGGCCTGGTTGTGTAGTGTTTGTGTTGTGTAGGAGCCATTTTGGCCTTGTTGTGTGGTGGTTTTGATGTAAAGGAGCCATTTTGTCCTTGTTGTGTGGTGTTTGTGATGTGAAGGAGTCATTTTGGCCTGGTTATGTGGTGGTTGTGTTTTGTAGGAGCCATTTTGGCCTGGTTGTATAGTGGTTGTGTTGTGTATGAGCCATGTTGGCCTGGTTGGGTAGTGGTTGTGTTGTGTAGAAACCATTTTGGCCTGGTTATGTGGTGGTTGTGTTGTGTAGGAGCCATTTTGTCCTGGTTGTGAAGAGGTTGTGTTGTGTTGGAGCCTTTTTGGCCTGGTTGTGTTGTGTAGGAGCCATTTTGGCCTTGTTGTGTAGTGGTTGTGTTGTGTAGGAGCCATTTTGGCCTGGTTGTGTAGTGGTTGTTTTGTGTAGGAGCCATTTTGGCCTGGTTGTGTAGTGTTTGCGTTGTGTTGGAGCCATTTTGGCATTGTGGTGTGGTGGTTGTGATGTGTTGGAGCCATTTTGGCCTGGTTATGTGGTGGTTGTGTTGTGTAGGAGCCATTTAGGCCTGGTTGTGTGGTGGTTGTGTGGTGTAGAAGCCATTTGGCGTGGTTGTGTTGTGTAGGAGCCATTGGCCTGGTTGTGTAGTGTTTGTGTTGTGTAGGAACAATTTTGGCCTTGTGTGGTGGTTGTGATGTGAAGGAGCCCTTTTGGCCTGGTTATGTGGTGGTTGTGTTTTGTAGGAGCCATTTTGGCCTGGTTGTATAGTGGTTGTGTTGTGTAGGAGCCATTTTGGCCTGGTTGTGTAGTGGTTGTGTTGTGTAGGAGGCATTTTGGCCTGGATGTGTAGTGTAGGAGCCATTTTGGCCTTGTTGTGTTGTGTTGGAGCCATTTGGCCTTGTTGTGTGGTGGTTGTGATTTGAAGGAGCCATTTTGGCCTGGTTATGTGGTGGTTGTGTTGTGTAGGAGCCATTTTGGCCTGGTTGTGTTGTGTTGGAGCCATTTTGGCCTGGTTGAGTTGTGTAGGATCCATTTTAGCCTGGTTGTGTAGTGTTTGCGTTGTGTTGGAGCCATTTTGGCCTTGTTGTGTGGTGGTTGTGATGTAAAGGAGCCATTTTGTCCTTGTTGTGTGGTGGTTGTGATGTGAAGGAGCCATTTTGGCCTGGTTATGTGGTGGTTGTGTTGTGTAGGAGCCATTTTGTTCTGGTTGTGTTGTGTTGGAGCCATTTTGACCTGGTTGAGTTGTGTAGGATCCATTTTAGCCTGGTTGTGTAGTAGTTGTGTTGTGTAGGAGCCATTTTGGCCTGGTTGTGTGGTGGTTGTGTTGTATAGGAGCCATTTTGGCCTGGTTGTGTAGTGTTTGTGTTGGAGCCGTTTTGGCCTGGTTATGTGGTGGTTATGTTTTGTAGGAGCCATTTTGGCCTGGTTGTATAGTGGTTGTGTTGTGTAGGAGCCATTTTGGCCTGGTTGTGTAGTGGTTGTGTTGTGTAGAAACCATTTTGGCCTGGTTATGTGGTGGTTGTGTTGTGTAGGAGCCATTTTGTCCTGGTTGTGTAGAGGTTGTGTTGTGTTGGAGCCATTTTGGCCTGGTTGTGTTGTGTAGGAGCCATTTTGGCCTTGTTGTGTAGTGGTTGTGTTGTGTAGGAGCCATTTTGGCCTGGTTGTGTGGTGGTTGTGTTGTGTAGGAGCCATTTTGGCCTGGTTGTGTAGTGTTTGCGTTGTGTTGGAGCCATTTTGGCATTGTGGTGTGGTGGTTGTGATGTGTTGGAGCCATTTGACCTGGTTGTGTGGTGGTTGTGATGTGAAGGAGCCATTTTGGCCTGGTTATGTGGTGGTTGTGTTGTGTAGGAGCCATTTTGTTCTGGTTGTGTTGTGTTGGAGCCATTTTGACCTGGTTGAGTTGTGTAGGATCCATTTTAGCCTGGTTGTGTAGTAGTTGTGTTGTGTAGGAGCCATTTTGGCCTGGTTGTGTGGTGGTTGTGTTGTATAGGAGCCATTTTGGCCTGGTTGTGTAGTGTTTGTGTTGGAGCCATTTTGGCCTGGTTATGTGGTGGTTATGTTTTGTAGGAGCCATTTTGGCCTGGTTGTATAGTGGTTGTGTTGTGTAGGAGCCATTTTGGCCTGGTTGGGTAGTGGTTGTGTTGTGTAGAAACCATTTTGGCCTGGTTATGTGGTGGTTGTGTTGTGTAGGAGCCATTTTGTCCTGGTTGTGTAGAGGTTGTGTTGTGTTGGAGCCATTTTGGCCTGGTTGTGTTGTGTAGGAGCCATTTTGGCCTTGTTGTGTAGTGGTTGTGTTGTGTAGGAGCCATTTTGGCCTGGTTGTGTGGTGGTTGTGTTGTGTAGGAGCCATTTTGGCCTGGCTGTGTAGTGTTTGCGTTGTGTTGGAGCCATTTTGGCATTGTGGTGTGGTGGTTGTGATGTGTTGGGGCCATTTGGCCTGGTTGTGTTGTGTAGGAGCCATTTTGGCCTTGTTGTGTTGTGTAGGAGCCATTGGCCTGGTTGTGTAGTGTTTGTCTTGTGTAGGAGCCATTTTGGCCTTTTGTGGTGGTTGTGATGTGAAGGAGCCATTTTGTCCTTGTTGTGTGGTGGTTGTGATGTGAAGGAGCCATTTTGGCTTTGTTGTGTTGTGTAGGAGCCATTTTGGCCTTGTTGTGTTGTGTAGGGGCCATTGGCCTGGTTGTGTAGTGTTTGTGTTGTGTAGGAGCCATTTTGGCCTTGTTGTGTGGTGGTTTTGATGTAAAGGAGCCATTTTGTCCTTGTTGTGTGGTGTTTGTGATGTGAAGGAGCCATTTTGGCCTGGTTATGTGGTTGTTGTGTTGTGTAGGAGCCATTTTGGCCTGGTTGTATAGTGGTTGTGTTGTGTAGGAGCCATTTTGGCCTGGTTGGGTAGTGCTTGTGTTGTGTAGAAACCATTTTGGCCTGGTTATGTGGTGGTTGTGTTGTGTAGGAGCCATTTTGTACTGGTTGTGTAGAGGTTGTGTTGTGTTGGAGCCAGTTTGGCCTGGTTATGTTGTGTAGGAGCAATTTTGGCCTTGTTGTGTAGTGGTTGTGTTGTGTAGGAGCCATTTTGGCCTGGTTGTGTGGTGGTTGTGATGTGTTGGAGCCATATTGGCCTGGTTATGTGGTGGTTGTGTTGTGTAGGAGCCATTTAGGCCTGGTTGTGTGGTGGTTGTGTTGTGTAGAAGCCATTTGGCCTGGTTGTGTTGTGTAGGAGCCATTTTGGCCTTGTTGTGTTGTGTAGGAGCCATTGGCCTGGTTGTGTAGTGTTTGTCTTGTGTAGGAGCCATTTTGGCCTTGTGTGGTGGTCGTGATGTGAAGGAGCCATTTTGTCCTTGTTGTGTGGTGGTTGTGATGTGAAGGAGCCCTTTTGGCCTGGTTGTATAGTGGTTGTGTTGTGTAGGAGCCATTTTGGCCTGGTTGTGTAGTGTAGGAGCCATTTTGGCCTTGTTGTGTTGTGTTGGAGCCATTTTGGCCTTGTTGTGTGGTGGTTGTGATTTGAAGGAGACATTTTGGCCTGGTTATGTGGTGATTGTGTTGTGTAGGAGCCATTTTGGCCTTGTTGTGTGGTGGTTGTGATGTAAAGGAGCCATTTTGTCTTTGTTGTGTAGTGGTTGTGATGTGAAGGAGCCATTTTGGCCTGGTTATGTGGTGGTTGTGTTGTGTAGGAGCCATTTTGTTCTGGTTGTGTTGTGTTGGAGCCATTTTGGCCTGGTTGAGTTGTGTAGGAGCTGTTTTAGCCTGGTTGTGTAGTGGTTGTGTTGTGTAGGAGCCATTTTGGCCTGGTTGTGTGGTGGTTGTGTTGTATAGGAGCCATTTTGGCCTGGTTGTGTAGTGTTTGTGTTGGAGCCATTTTGGCCTTGTTGTGTGGTGGTTGTGATGTGAAGGAGCCATTTTGGCCTGGTTATGTGGTGGTTGTGTTGTGTTGGAGCCATTTTGGCCTGGTTGTGTAGTGTTTAGGTTGTGTTGGAGCCATTTTGGCTTTGTGGTGTGGTGGTTGTGATGTGTTGGAGCCATTTTGGCCTGGTTATGTGGTGATTGTGTTGTGTAGGAGCCATTTTGGCCTTGTTGTGTGGTGGTTGTGATGTAAAGGAGCCCTTTTGTCCTTGTTGTGTGGTGGTTGTGATGTGAAGGAGCCATTTTGGCCTGGTTATGTGGTGGTTGTGTTGTGTGGGAGGCATTTTGTTCTGGTTGTGTTGTGTTGGAGCCATTTTGGCCTGGTTGAGTTGTGTAGGAGCTATTTTAGCCTGGTTGAGTAGTGGTTATGTTGTGTAGGAGCCATTTTGGCCTGGTTGTGTAGTGTTTGTGTTGGAGCCATTTTGGCCTTGTTGTGTGGTGGTTGTGATGTGAAGGAGCCATTTTGGCCATGTTGTGTGGTGGTTGTGATGTGAAGGAGCCATTTTGGCCTGGTTATGTGGTGGTTGTGATGTGAAGGAGCCATTTTGGCATGGCTGTGTTGTGTAGGAGCCATTTTGGCCTTGTCGTGTCGTGGTTGTGTTGTGTTGGAGCCATTGTGGCCTGGTTATGTGGTGGGTGTGTTGTGTAGGAGCCATTTTGGCCTGGTTGTGTAGTGTTTGCGTTGTGTTGGAGCCATTTTGGCTTTGTGGTGTGGTGGTTGTGATGTGTTGGAGCCTTTTTGGCCTGGTTATGTGGTGGTTGTGTTGTGTAGGAGCCATTTAGGCCTGGTTGTGTGGTGGTTGTGTTGTGTAGAAGCCATTTGGCCTGGTTGTGTTGTGTAGGAGCCATTTTGGCCTTGTTGTGTTGTGTAGGAGCCATTGGCCTGGTTGTGTAGTGTTTGTGTTGTGTAGGAGCCATTTTGGCCTTGTGTGGTGGTTGTGATGTGAAAGAGCCATTTTGTCCTTATTGTGTGGTGGTTGTGATGTGAAGGAGCCCTTTTGGCCTGGTTATGTGGTGGTTGTGTTTTGTAGGAGCCATTTTGGCCTGGTTGTATAGTGGTTGTGTTGTGTAGGAGCCATTTTGGCCTGGTTGTGTAGTGGTTGTGTTGTGTAGGAGGCATTTTGGCCTGGTTGTGTTGTGTAGGAGCCATTTTGGCCTTGTTGTGTTTTGTTGGAGCCATTTTGGCCTTGTTGTGTGGTGGTTGTGATTTGAAGGTTATGTGGTGGTTGTGTTGTGTAGGAGCCATTTTCGCCAGGTTGTGTAGTGTTTGCGTTGTGTTGGAGCCATTTTGGCATTGTGGTGTGGTGGTTGTGATGTTTTGGAGCCATTTTGGCCTGGTTATGTGGTGATTGTGTTGTGTAGGGGCCATTTTGGCCTGGTTATGTGGTGGTTGTGTTGTGTAGGAGCCATTTTGTTCTGGTTGTGTTGTGTTGGAGCCATTTTGGCCTGGTTGAGTTCTGTAGGAGCCATTTTAGCCTGGTTGTGTAGTGGTTGTGTTGTGTTGGAGCCATTTTGGCTTTGTGGTGTGGTGGTTGTGATGTGTTGGAGCCATTTTGGCCTGGTTATGTGGTGATTGTGTTGTGTAGGAGCCATTTTGGCCTTATTGTGTGGTGGTTGTGATGTAAAGGAGCCATTTTGTCCTTGTTGTGTATTGGTTGTGATGTGAAGGAGCCATTTTGGCCTGGTTATGTGGTGGTTGTGTTGTGTAGGAGCCATTATGTTCTGGTTGTGTTGTGTTGGAGCCATTTTGGCCTGGTTGAGTTGTGTAGGAGCTATTTTAGCCTGGTTGTGTAGTGGTTGTGTTGTGTAGGAGCCATTTTGGCCTGGTTGTGTGGTGGTTGTGTTGTATAGGAGCCATTTTGGCCTGGTTGTGTAGTGTTTGTGTTGGAGCCATTTTGGCCTTGTTGTGTGGTGGTTGTGATGTGAAGGAGCCATTTTGGCCTGGTTATGTGGTGGTTGTGTTGTGTACGAGCCATTTTGTCCTGGTTGTCTAGTGTTTGCGTTGTGTTGGAGCCATTTTGGCTTTGTGGTGTGGTGGTTGTGATGTGTTGGAGCCATTTTGGCCTGGTTATGTGGTGATTGTGTTGTGTAGGAGCCATTTTGGCCTTGTTGTGTGGTGGTTGTGATGTAAAGGAGCCCTTTTGTCCTTGTTGTGTGGTGGTTGTGATGTGAAGGAGCCATTTTGGCCTGGTTATGTGGTGGTTGTGTTGTGTAGGAGCCATTTTGTACTGGTTGTGTTGTGTTGGAGCCATTTTGGCCTGGTTGAGTTGTGTAGGAGCTATTTTAGCCTGGTTGTGTAGTGGTTGTGTTGTGTAAGAGCCATTTTGGCCTGGTTGTGTGGTGGTTGTGTTGTATAGGAGCCATTTTGGCCTGGTTGTGTAATGTTTTTGTTGGAGCCATTTTGGCCTTGTTGTGTGGTGGTTGTGATGTGAAGGAGCCATTTTGGCCATGTTGTGTGGTGGTTGTGATGTGAAGGAGCCATTTTGGCCTGGTTATGTGGTGGTTGTGATGTGAAGGAGCCATTTTGGCATGGCTGTGTTGTGTAGGAGCCATTTTGGCCTTGTCGTGTCGTGGTTGTGTTGTGTTGGAGCCATTGTGGCCTGGTTATGTGGTGGGTGTGTTGTGTAGGAGCCATTTTGGCCTGGTTGTGTAGTGTTTGCGTTGTGTTGGAGCCATTTTGGCTTTGTGGTGTGGTGGTTGTGATGTGTTGGAGCCATTTTGGCCTGGTTATGTGGTGGTTGTGTTGTGTAGGAGCCATTTAGGCCTGGTTGTGTGGTGGTTGTGTTGTGTAGATGCCATTTGGCCTGGTTGTGTTGTGTAGGAGCCTTTTTGGCCTTGTTGTGTTGTGTAGGAGCCATTTTGGCCTGGTTGTGTGGTGGTTGTGTTGTATAGGAGCCATTTTGGCCTGGTTGTGTAGTGTTTGTGTTGGAGCCATTTTGGCCTTGTTGTGTGGTGGTTGTGATGTGAAGGAGCCATTTTGGCCTGGTTATGTGGTGGTTGTGTTGTGTACGAGCCATTTTGTCCTGGTTGTGTAGTGTTTGCGTTGTGTTGGAGCCATTTTGGCTTTGTGGTGTGGTGGTTGTGATGTGTTGGAGCCATTTTGGCCTGGTTATGTGGTGATTGTGTTGTGTAGGAGCCATTTTGGCCTTGTTGTGTGGTGGTTGTGATGTAAAGGAGCCCTTTTGTCCTTGTTGTGTGGTGGTTGTGATGTGAAGGAGCCATTTTGGCCTGGTTATGTGGTGGTTGTGTTGTGTAGGAGCCATTTTGTACTGGTTGTGTTGTGTTGGAGCCATTTTGGCCTGGTTGAGTTGTGTAGGAGCTATTTTAGCCTGGTTGTGTAGTGGTTGTGTTGTGTAAGAGCCATTTTGGCCTGGTTGTGTGGTGGTTGTGTTGTATAGGAGCCATTTTGGCCTGGTTGTGTAGTGTTTGTGTTGGAGCCATTTTGGCCTTGTTGTGTGGTGGTTGTGATGTGAAGGAGCCATTTTGGCCATGTTGTGTGGTGGTTGTGATGTGAAGGAGCCATTTTGGCCTGGTTATGTGGTGGTTGTGATGTGAAGGAGCCATTTTGGCATGGCTGTGTTGTGTAGGAGCCATTTTGGCCTTGTCGTGTCGTGGTTGTGTTGTGTTGGAGCCATTGTGGCCTGGTTATGTGGTGGGTGTGTTGTGTAGGAGCCATTTTGGCCTGGTTGTGTAGTGTTTGCGTTGTGTTGGAGCCATTTTGGCTTTGTGGTGTGGTGGTTGTGATGTGTTGGAGCCATTTTGGCCTGGTTATGTGGTGGTTGTGTTGTGTAGGAGCCATTTAGGCCTGGTTGTGTGGTGGTTGTGTTGTGTAGATGCCATTTGGCCTGGTTGTGTTGTGTAGGAGCCTTTTTGGCCTTGTTGTGTTGTGTAGGAACCATTGGCCTGGTTGTGTAGTGTTTGTGTTGTGTAGGAGCCATTTTGGCCTTGTGTGGTGGTTGTGATGTGAAGGAGCCATTTTGTCCTTGTTGTGTGGTGGTTGTGATGTGAAGGAGCCCTTTTGGCCTGGTTATGTGGTGGTTGTGTTTTGTAGGAGCCATTATGGCCTGGTTGTATAGTGGTTGTGTTGTGTAGGAGCCATTTTGGCCTGGTTGTGTAGTGGTTGTGTTGTGTAGGAGGCATTTTGGCCTGGTTGTGTTGTGTAGGAGCCATTTTGGCCTTGTTGTGTTGTGTTGGAGCCATTTTGGCCTTGTTGTGTAGTGTTTGCGTTGTATTGGAGCCATTTTGGCATTGTGGTGTGGTGGTTGTGATGTTTTGGAGCCATTTTGGCCTGGTTATGTGGTGATTGTGTTGTGTAGGAGCCATTTTGGCCTTGTTGTGTGGTGGTTGTGATGTAAAGGAGCCATTTTGTCCTTGTTGAGTGGTGGTTGTGATGTGAAGGAGCCATTTTGGCCTGGTTATGTGGTGGTTGTGTTGTGTAGGAGCCATTTCGTTCTGGTTGTGTTGTGTTGGAGCCATTTTGGCCTGGTTGAGTTGTGTAGGAGCCATTTTAGCCTGGTTGTGTAGTGGTTGTGTTGTGTAGGAGCCATTTTGGCCTGGTTGTGTGGTGGTTGTGTTGTATAGGAGCCATTTTGGCCTGGTTGTGTAGTGTTTGTGTTGGAGCCATTTTGGCCTTGTTGTGTGGTGGTTGTGATGTGAAGGAGCCATTTTGCCCTGGTCATGTGGTGGTTGTGATGTGAAGGAGCCATTTTGGCATGGCTGTGTTGTGTAGGAGCCATTTTGGACTTGTCGTGTCGTGGTTGTGTTGTGTTGGAGCCATTGTGGCCTGGTTGTTTGGTGGTTGTGTTGTAAAGGAGCCATTTTGTCCTTGTTGTGTGGTGTTTGTGATGTGAAGGAGCCATTTGGCCTGGTTATGTGGTGTTTGTGTTGTGTAGGAGCCATTTTGGCCTTGTTGTGTGGTGGTTGTGATGTAAAGGAGCCATTTTGTCCTTGTTGTGTGGTGGTTGTGATGTGAAGGAGCCATTTTGGCCTAGTTATGTGGTGGTTGTGTTTTGTAGGAGCCATTTTGGCCTGGTTGTATAGTGGTTGTGTTGTGTAGGAGCCATTTTGGCCTGGTTGTGTAGTGGTTGTGTTGTGTATGAGCCATTTTGGCCTGGTTGTGTGGTGGTTGTCTTGTGTAGGAGCCATTTTGGCCTGGTTGTGTAGTGTAGGAGCCATTTTGGCCTTGTTGTGTTGTGTTGGAGCCATTTTGGCCTTGTTGTGTGGTGGATGTGATTTGAAGGAGACATTTTGGCCTGGTTATGTGGTGGTTGTGTTGTGTAGGAGCCATTTTGGCCTGGTTGTGTAGTGTTTGCGTTGTGTTGGAGCCATTTTTACTTTGTGGTGTGGTGGTTGTGATGTGTTGGAGCCATTTTGGCCTGGTTATGTGGTGTTTGTGTTGTGTTGTGTAGGAGCAATTTTGGCCTTGTTGTGTGGTGGTTGTGATGTAAAGGAGGCATTTTGTCCTTGTTGTGTGGTGGTTTTGATGTGAAGGAGCCATTTTGGCCTGGTTATGTGGTGGTTGTGTTTTGTAGGAGCCATTTTGGCCTGGTTGTATAGTGGCTGTGCTGTGTAGGAGCCATTTTAGTCTGGTAGTGTAGTGGTTGTGTTGTGTAGAAACCATTTTGGCCTGGTTATGTGGTGGTTGTGTTGTGTAGGAGCCATTTTGTCCTGGTTGTGTGGTGGTTGTGTTTTGTAGCAGCCATTTTGGCCTTGTTGTGTAGAGGTTGTGTTGTGAAGGAGCCATTTTGGCCTGGTTGTGTTGTGTAGGAGCCATTTTGGCCTTGTTGTGTAGTGGTTGTGTTGTGTAGGAGCCATTTTGGCCTGGTTGTGTGGTGGTTGTGTTGTGTAGCAGCCATTTTGGCCTGGTTGTGTAGTGTTTGCGTTGTGTTGGAGCCATTTTGGCTTTGTGATGTGGTGGTTGTGATGTGTTGGAGCCATTTTGGCCTGGTTATGTGGTGGTTGTGTTGTGTAGGAGCCATTTAGGCCTGGTTGTGTGGTGGTTGTGTTGTGTAGAAGCCATTTGGCCTGGTTGTGTTGTGTAGGAGCCATTTTGGCCTTGTTGTGTTGTGTAGGAGCCATTGGCCTGGTTGTGTAGTGTTTGTGTTGTGTAAGAGCCGTTTTGGCCTTGTTGTGTGGTGGTTGTGATGTGTTGGAGCCATTTTGTCCTTGTTGTGTGGTGGTTGTGATGTGAAAGCGCCATTTTGGCCTGGTTGTGTAGAGGTTGTGTTGTGTTGGAGCCATATTTGCTTGGTTGTGTTGTGTAGGAGCCATTTTGGCCTGGTTGTGTGGTGGTTGTGTTGTGTTGCAGCCATTTTGGCCTGGTTGTGTAGTGTTTGCGTTGTGTTGGAGCCATTTTGGCTTTGTGGTGTGGTGGTTGTGATGTGTTGGAGCCATTTTGGCCTGGTTATGTGGTGGTTGTGTTTTGTAGGAGCCATTTTGGCCTGGTTGTATAGTGGCTGTGCTGTGTAGGAGCCATTTTAGTCTGGTAGTGTAGTGGTTGTGTTGTGTAGAAACCATTTTGGCCTGGTTATGTGGTGGTTGTGTTGTGTAGGAGCCATTTTGTCCTGGTTGTGTGGTGGTTGTGTTTTGTAGCAGCCATTTTGGCCTTGTTGTGTAGAGGTTGTGTTGTGAAGGAGCCATTTTGGCCTGGTTGTGTTGTGTAGGAGCCATTTTGGCCTTGTTGTGTAGTGGTTGTGTTGTGTAGGAGCCATTTTGGCCTGGTTGTGTGGTGGTTGTGTTGTGTAGCAGCCATTTTGGCCTGGTTGTGTAGTGTTTGCGTTGTGTTGGAGCCATTTTGGCTTTGTGGTGTGGTGGTTGTGATGTGTTGGAGCCATTTTGGCCTGGTTATGTGGTGGTTGTGTTGTGTAGGAGCCATTTAGGCCTGGTTGTGTGGTGGTTGTGTTGTGTAGAAGCCATTTGGCCTGGTTGTGTTGTGTAGGAGCCATTTTGGCCTTGTTGTGTTGTGTAGGAGCCATTGGCCTGGTTGTGTAGTGTTTGTGTTGTGTAAGAGCCATTTTGGCCTTGTTGTGTGGTGGTTGTGATGTGTTGGAGCCATTTTGTCCTTGTTGTGTGGTGGTTGTGATGTGAAAGCGCCATTTTGGCCTGGTTGTGTAGAGGTTGTGTTGTGTTGGAGCCATATTTGCTTGGTTGTGTTGTGTAGGAGCCATTTTGGCCTGGTTGTGTGGTGGTTGTGTTGTGTTGCAGCCATTTTGGCCTGGTTGTGTAGTGTTTGCGTTGTGTTGGAGCCATTTTGGCTTTGTGGTGTGGTGGTTGTGATGTGTTGGAGCCATTTTGGCCTGGTTATGTGGTGGTTGTGTTGTGTAGGAGCCATTTAGGCCTGGTTGTGTGGTGGTTGTGTTGTGTAGAAGCCATTTGGCCTGGTTGTGTTGTGTAGGAGCCATTTTGGCCTTGTTGTGTAGTTGTTGTGTTGTGTAGGAGCCATTTTGGCCTGGTTGTCTGGTGTTTGTGTTGTGTAGGAGCAATTTTGGCCTGGTTGTGTAGTGTTTGTGTTGTGTTGGAGCCATTTTGGCCTTGTTGTGTGGTGGTTGTGATGTGTAGGAGCCATTTTGGCCTGGTTATGTGGTGGGTGTGTTGTGTAGGAGCCATTTTAGCATGGTTATGTGGTGATTGTGTTGTGTAGGAGCCATTGGCCTGGTTGTGTACTGTTTGTGTTTTGTAGAATCCATTTTGGCCTGTTTGTGTAGTTGTTGTGTTGTGTAGGAGCCGTTGGCCTGGTTGTGTGGTTGTTGTGATGTGAAGGAGCCATTTTGGCCTGGTTATGTGGTGGTTGTGTTGTGTAGGATCCATTTTGGCCTTGTTGTGTGGTGTAGGAGCCATTTTGGCCTTGTTGTGTTGTGTTGGAGCCATTTTGGCCTTGTTGTGTGGTGGATGTGATTTGAAGGAGACATTTTGGCCTGGTTATGTGGTGGTTGTGTTGTGTAGGAGCCATTTTGGCCTGGTTGTGTAGTGTTTGCGTTGTGTTGGAGCCATTTTTGCTTTGTGGTGTGGTGGTTGTGATGTGTTGGAGCCATTTTGGCCTGGTTATGTGGTGTTTGTGTTGTGTTGTGTAGGAGCAATTTTGGCCTTGTTGTGTGGTGGTTGTGATGTAAAGGAGGCATTTTGTCCTTGTTGTGTGGTGGTTGTGATGTGAAGGAGCCATTTTGGCCTGGTTATGTGGTGGTTGTGTTTTGTAGGAGCCATTTTGGCCTGGTTGTATAGTGGCTGTGCTGTGTAGGAGCCATTTTAGTCTGGTAGTGTAGTGGTTGTGTTGTGTAGAAACCATTTTGGCCTGGTTATGTGGTGGTTGTGTTGTGTAGGAGCCATTTTGTCCTGGTTGTGTGGTGGTTGTGTTTTGTAGCAGCCATTTTGGCCTTGTTGTGTAGAGGTTGTGTTGTGAAGGAGCCATTTTGGCCTGGTTGTGTTGTGTAGGAGCCATTTTGGCCTTGTTGTGTAGTGGTTGTGTTGTGTAGGAGCCATTTTGGCCTGGTTGTGTGGTGGTTGTGTTGTGTAGCAGCCATTTTGGCCTGGTTGTGTAGTGTTTGCGTTGTGTTGGAGCCATTTTGGCTTTGTGATGTGGTGGTTGTGATGTGTTGGAGCCATTTTGGCCTGGTTATGTGGTGGTTGTGGTGTGTAGGAGCCATTTAGGCCTGGTTGTGTGGTGGTTGTGTTGTGTAGAAGCCATTTGGCCTGGTTGTGTTGTGTAGGAGCCATTTTGGCCTTGTTGTGTTGTGTAGGAGCCATTGGCCTGGTTGTGTAGTGTTTGTGTTGTGTAAGAGCCATGTTGGCCTTGTTGTGTGGTGGTTGTGATGTGTTGGAGCCATTTTGTCCTTGTTGTGTGGTGGTTGTGATGTGAAAGCGCCATTTTGGCCTGGTTGTGTAGAGGTTGTGTTGTGTTGGAGCCATATTTGCTTGGTTGTGTTGTGTAGGAGCCATTTTGGCCTGGTTGTGTGGTGGTTGTGTTGTGTTGCAGCCATTTTGGCCTGGTTGTGTAGTGTTTGCGTTGTGTTGGAGCCATTTTGGCTTTGTGGTGTGGTGGTTGTGATGTGTTGGAGCCATTTTGGCCTGGTTATGTGGTGGTTGTGTTGTGTAGGAGCCATTTAGGCCTGGTTGTGTGGTGGTTGTGTTGTGTAGAAGCCATTTGTTCTGGTTGTGTTGTGTAGGAGCCATTTTGGCCTTGTTGTGTAGTTGTTGTGTTGTGTAGGAGCCATTTTGGCCTGGTTGTCTGGTGTTTGTGTTGTGTAGGAGCAATTTTGGCCTGGTTGTGTAGTGTTTGTGTTGTGTTGGAGCCATTTTGGCCTTGTTGTGTGGTGGTTGTGATGTGTAGGAGCCATTTTGGCCTGGTTATGTGGTGGTTGTGTTGTGTAGGAGCCATTTTAGCATGGTTATGTGGTGATTGTGTTGTGTAGGAGCCATTGGCCTGGTTGTGTACTGTTTGTGTTTTGTAGAATCCATTTTGGCCTGTTTGTGTAGTTGTTGTGTTGTGTAGGAGCCGTTGGCCTGGTTGTGTGGTTGTTGTGATGTGAAGGAGCCATTTTGGCCTGGTTATGTGGTGGTTGTGTTGTGTAGGATCCATTTTGGCCTTGGTTTGTGGTATTTGTGTTGTGTAGGAGCCATTTTGGCCTGGTTGTGTAGTGGTTGTGTTGTGTAGAAGCCATGTTAGCCTGGTTATGTGGTGGTTGTGTTGTGTAGGAGCCATTTTGGCCTTGTTGTGTAGTTGTTGTGATGTGAAGGAGCCATTTTGGCCTGGTTTTGTTGTGTAGGAGCCATTTTGGCCTTGTTGTGTTGTTTAGGAGCCATTGGCCTGGTTGTGTAGTGTTTATGTTGTGTAGGAGCCATTTTGGCCTGGTTGTGTAGTGGTTGTGATGTGTAGGAGCCATTTTGGCCTTGTTGTGTGGTAGTTGTGATGTGAAGGAGCCATTTTGGTCTGGTTATGTGGTGGTTGTGATGTGAAGGAGCCATTTTGGCATGGCTGTTTTGTTTAGGAGCCATTTTGGCCTTGTTGTGTCGTGGTTGTGTTGTGTAGGAGCCATTTTGGCCTGGTTATGTGGTGGTTGTGTTGTGTAGGAGCCATTTTAGCATGGTTATGTGGTGATTGTGTTGTGTAGGAGCCATTGGCCTGGTTGTGTTTGTGTTTTGTAGAAGCCATTTTGGCCTGTTTGTGTAGTTGTTGTGTTGTGTAGGAGCCATTGGCCTTGGTTGTGTGGTGGTTGTGATGTGAAGGAGCCATTTTGGCCTGGTTATGTGGTGGTTGTGTAGGATCCATTTTGGCCTGATTTTGTGGTAGTTGTGTTGTGTAGGAGCCATTTTGGCCTGGTTGTGTAGTGGTTGTGTTGTGTAGAAGCCAGGTTAGCCTGGTTATGTGGTGGTTGTGTTGGTTGGAGCCATTTGGCTTGGTTGTGTTGTGTAGGAGCCATTATGGCCTTGTTGTGTAGTTGTTGTGTTGTGTAGGAGCCATTTTGGCCTGGTTGTGTGGTGGTTGTGTTTTGTAGGATTCATTTTGGCCTGGTTGTGTAGTGTTTGTGTTGTGTTGGAGCCATTTTGGCCTTGTTGTGTGGTGGTTGTGATGTGAAGGAGCCATTTTGGCCTGGTTGTGTTGTGTAGGAGCCATTTTGGCCTTGTTGTGTTGTGTAGGAGCCATTGGCCTGGTTGTGTAGTGTTTGTGTTGTGTAGGAGCCATTTTGGCCTGGTTGTGTAGTGGTTGTGATGTGTAGGAGCCATTTTGGCCTTGTTGTGTGGTAGTTGTGATGTGTAGGATCCATTTTGGCCTGGTTATGTGGCGGTTGTGTAGTTTGTCTGTCCTTGTATATTCCACTTCATTTGTACACTAGAGGGCACTATCTGTTGGGTCATGGGTCACTAGTCACATGTACTGTACATTGGCAAACAGGTGACCAGGTAGTGGAAATGCACAGGTATGGAGAGCTTATCGTTCTTCCTATGCTCAGTAGCATAGCTTCTGTAAGTCAACATAAAAATGCTAGCTTCTTATCTCAACCGTAGACTGAGGAAGCCAGAAAATAACCTGAATAGTAACATATAATATCCAACCAGATGGCATCCTTCAAGTTTGTGAGTAAAGAATTCCCACACCATATATGTTTTTTTGTAGGGGCAATGTGGGTTTGGTAAATACATGTTTTGACTAAGTTTGATCTCATGGATGGTCAATTCTTGCATCCATAGCTCTGTCTATGAATTTGAAAGTGGTTACATTTCTGCAGCCCCCTATTTTCCAAAATGTGTGGCAGGGTAATCCAGTTTGTTGGTTTTTGAATCCCGAGTGCCCATTAAATTACACCAATCAGTGCTATGTTATGTATTGGATGATTTGTGTATGGTAATGTTTCAACTATGTCAAAGTCAGCCCCTTAAGAAAAACTGTGATGACTGATGATATTTTTAGAAAATTGGGGCATTGTAAATATTAATGGAGCGTCAGAAAGGATATATCTGTTGGGTCACTGTGAAACATCATGACTTAACTGGTCTTGAGTCTTGACAAACCACTAACAGCCTCAATGGTTTACAGAAGAGTCAGTCGTCAACACAGCAGAAGGAGAGATTTGGCCATTGAATTGAGTCTTGATTTAGTAATCAGCTGAAATAACAGGACAGTGCCAAACAGCGTGTCCTGTTGATAGATCACTTTAGAAAGCACTGTGATAAATGAACCCGGTGATGTATGGCATTAAAGTTTCACTGCAATCGTTCACGGATCAACTCTGCTGCCACGCATTACCTCACTTTTTCAAGGAGCAAATATTATCTTTTTCAAAGTGGAATGCTTACAGTGCATGGGCAAGAGGAGACCCTCTCAGTCGCCTGTGCTAATAGTGTTTTCTTTCAAAGGCGCTCCAAGTCTTAGTTAACAGAGTAAGCGAAACTGAATGCTGAAAGATTTGACGTAGTCCAAGCTCTGTGTGGTCATGTTCTAGCCAAAACATTAGAGGGGAAAGTGGGATTGGTTAAGGTTATAATTTACAAAGCAGGGTATTTCTGGAGGCATTATGGGTAAAGAGTCAAAGTCCAATCTCTTAACTGCACTGACATTGGAGGAAATGTTGACTTGATCTAAATAGTAAATAATTATTTGAGTGGGTTGTTTCTAATACTGTACATATACAAAATACCACGATAGTGGTTTTTGTTGTTATACTAACCTATTGTACAGTAGTAGTGCTGTACCGCACCTCTACGAAAGAGGAATCATAGGGTCAGATACAGTTAGCAAAACATATCAACAAAATGCTGATGTCTCATTGGCTATCACTGGATTTGAATACTTCATCTCATTTAAAGTATATTTACCTAAGTTGTATTTATTCATTTATTTTGCTTGGACTGTTGTATGAACTGGGTATATGCTCAACTACTGGGGTTACTGGACTGATATTAATAGATAACCCTTAACCTAACCCTTATACCAGCAAGCTGTTGCAGTTGATAGTTTGTTGTTCATTTAGTATCTGCAGGTCATATATAGTATGTGGCAAACTCGTTCCATGGAGGGCCGAATTGTTTGAGATTTTAGATTCACCCTTGTACTTGATTGATGAACTAGGTCACTAATTAGTAACGAACTCACCTCACCTGGTTGTATAGTTCTTAACTGAAAGGAAAAAAACGAAAACCCGCAGACACTGGGCCCTCAGTGGAATGAGTTTGACACCCCTGATCTATAGGGCCTATCCAAATAAGTATAACCATAGAGTTATGGGTTAGGGTTTTAAGTATTTATTTTACCTTAAAAACGTATCAAGAATCCTACATATCAATCCATCCTGATCCTAATAAACACAGCAACATGTTGCCCAGGTTACATTTGTAGAGTACTGCTCGAACCACAAGATGGGGCCAAAGTGTTTTGTATGTTTTAGACAGATGCAGGTCCTAGAGTAATACATGTAAGTGGAATTTGAGTGATGGACAGGCCCAACTGTTCACTACTATTCTCCCAGATTTCAACTGTTAATTTTCAAATCCATGACAAAGTTCCTAGGATGATCAGAGTTTCAAACTGCCAATGGAATTGGACATACTGTACACCAGGGGTACTCAACTACTATTTCAGAAGGTCCGGTCAGACACATTTCCTAGGTGGCAAAGGTCCGGATGGATATTGTCATTTATCGGCATAGTAACAAACCCATATAATCCCAAATGGTTCAACATTCTACCCCCCTGTTGTTGGTGGGGAGAATATTTAGCAGTTTTAAAGCTAATTTCCTGAAATTGTATACATTTTGCTATGTCTTACAGTGAGGGAAAAAAGTATTTGATCCCCTGCTGATTTTGTACGTTTGCCCACTGACAAAGAAATGATCAGTCTATAATTTTAATGGTAGGTTTATTTGAACAGTGAGAGACAGAATATCAACAAAAAAATCCAGAAAAACGCATGTCAAAAATGTTATGAATTGATTTGCATTTTAATGAGGGAAATAAGTATTTGACCCCTCTGCAAAACATGACTTAGTACTTGGTGGCAAAACCCTTGTTGGCAATCACAGAGGTCAGACGTTTCTTGTAGTTGGCCACCAGGTTTGCACACATCTCAGGAGGGATTTTGTCCCACTCCTCTTTGCAGATCTTCTTCAAGTCATTAAGGTTTCGAGGCTGACGTTTGGCAACTCGAACCTTCAGCTCCCTCCACAGATTTTCTATGGGATTAAGGTCTGGAGACTGGCTAGGCCACTCCAGGACCTTAATGTGCTTCTTCTTGAGCCACTCCTTTGTTGCCTTGGCCGTGTGTTTTGGGTCATTGTCATGCTGGAATACCCATCCACGACCCATTTTCAATACCCTGGCTGAGGGAAGGAGGTTTTCACCCAAGATTTGACGGTACATGGCCCCGTCCATCGTCCCTTTGATGCGGTGAAGTTGTCCTGTCCCTTTAGCAGAAAAACACCCCCAAAGCATAATGTTTCCACCTCCATGTTTGACGGTGGGGATGGTTTCTTGGGGTCATAGGCAGCATTCCTCCTCCTCCAAACACGGCAAGTTGGGTTGATGCCAAAGAACTCCATGTTGGTCTCATCTGACCACAACACGTTCACCCAGTTGTCCTCTGAATCATTCAGATGTTCATTGGCAAACTTCAGACGGGCATGTATATGTGCTTTCTTGAGCAGGGGGACCTTGCGGGCGCTGCAGGATTTCAGTCCTTCACGGCATAGTGTGTTACCAATTGTTTTCTTGATGACTATGGTCCCAGCTGCCTTGAGATCATTGACAAGATCCTCCTGTGTAGTTCTGGGCTGATTCCTCACCGTTCTCATGATCATTGCAACTCCACGAGGTGAGATCTTGCATGGAGCCCCAGGCTGAGGGAGATTGACAGTTCTTCCATTTGCGAATAATCACAGAAACTGTTGTCACCTTCTCACCAAGCTGCTTGGCGATGGTCTTGTAGCCCATTCCAGCCTTGTGTAGGTCTACAATCTTGTCCCTGACATCCTTGGAGAGCTCTTTGGTCTTGGCCATGGTGGAGAGTTTGGAATCTGATTGATTGATTGCTTCTGTGGACAGGTATCTTTTATACAGGTAAGAAACTGAGATTAGGAGCACTCCCTTTAAGAGTGTGCTCCTAATCTCCGTTCGTTACCTGTATGAAAGACACCTGGGAGCCAGAAATCTTTTTGATTGAGAAGGGGTCAAATACTTATTTCCCTCATTAAAATGCAAATAAATTTATAACATTTTTGACATGCATTTTTCTGGATATTTTTGTTGTTATTCTGTCTCTCACTGTTCAAATAAACCTACCATTAAAATTATAGACCGATAATTTCTTTGTCAGTGGGCAAACGTACAAAATCAGCAGGGGATCAAATACTTTTTTCCCTCACTGTATATGTGTTCATGTGATACCTCAGTGACTCCCAAAAAGTAATTGCGTCCCCCTAGGGGTCGAGGCCACTGGGCACCTAACCTGGCTCCTACCTAGTTAACATGGGCTTGTTGATCAACTGCACATTTCTGACGGGTTATAGATGTCCTCGCTCACTAAGAGGAGAACTTCCATTGACTACCAAATTTCGAAATTGCAGTTTAAGCATTCTACTATTACAACTCCCAACAGCAGTAAGTTGAAAGTCTGAGTCGCCCATAAGGAAAAAAGTTTAAATATACAGTACCAGTCAACTTGACACACCTACTCATTCAAGTTTGTTTTTTTAAAACTATTTTCTTCATTGTAGAATAATAGTGAAGACATAAAAACTGTGAAATAAAACATGGAATCATGTAGTAACTATAAATGTGTTAAACTAATTTTATATTTGAGATTCTTCAAAGTAGCCACCCTTTGCCTTGATGACAGCTTCGCACACTCTTGGCATTCTCTCAACAAGCTTCATGAAGTAGTCACCTGGAATGCATTTCAATTAACAGGTGTGCCTTCTTAAAAGTTCATTTGCGTTTGAGCCAATCAGTTGTGTTGTGACAAGGTAGGGGTGGTATACAGAAGATAGCACTATTTGGTAAAATACCAATCCATATTATGGCAAGAACAGCTCAAATAAGCAAAGAGAAACGACAGGCCATCATTACTTTAAGACATGAAGGTCAGTCAATTCTGAAAATGTCAAGAACTTTGAATGTTTCTTCAAGTGCAGTTGCAAAAACCAAGCGCTATAATGAAACTGGCTCTCATGAGGAACCCCACAGAAAAGGAAGACCCAGAGTTACCTCTGCTGCATTAGTTAACTGCACCTCAGATTGCAGCCCAAATAAATGCTTCACAGAGTTTAATCAGGCCTTCATGGTAGAATTGCTGCAAAGAAATAACTACTAAAGGACACCAATAATAGGAAGAGACTTACTTGGGACAAGAAACACGGGCAATGGACATTGGCCCTGTGGAAATCTGTCCTTTGTTCTGATGAGTCCAAATTTGAGATATTTAGTTCCAACCACAGTGTCTTTGTGAGATGCAGAGTAGGTGAGAGGATGATCTCTGCATGTGTGGTTCCCACCGTGAAGCATGGGCGAGGAGGTGTGGGGGTGTTTTTCTGGTGACACTGTCAGTGATTTTATCTAGAATTCAAGGCACACTTAACCAGCATGGCTACAACAGAAATTTGCAGCGATAAGCCATCCCATCTGGTATGCACTTAGTGGGACTCTCATTTGTTTTTTCAACAGGACAATGACCCAATACACCTCCAGGCTGTGTAAGGGCTATTTGACCCATGAAGAAGAGTGATGGAATGCTGCATCAGATGAACTGGCCTCCACATTCACCCAACCTCAACCAAATTGAAATGGTTTGGGATGAGTTGGACTGCAGAGTGAAGGAAAAGCAGCCAACAAGTGCTCAGCATATGTGGGAACTCCTTCGAGACTGTTGGAAAAGCATTCCTGGTCACTACCTCATGAAGCTGGTTGAGAGAATGCCAAGAATGTGCAAAGTTGTCTTTAAGGCAAAGGGTGGCTACTTTGAAAAATCTCAAATATATTTTAAGTAGTTTAACACTTTTTTTTACTACAGGAATGTATTTAGAATGTATATATAGATGTATGTAAAATGTATATCATAATATGTGTTACATTTTTTGATTAATTTATTTCTAAATACATTCAACAATATATTTTAGAATATATAAGACAAATATATTTTGTAAAATACATTCAACAATGTATTTTAGAATGTATTAGAGAAATACATTTGGTAATGTATTTGGAAATGTCTTATGCAATATATTACATTTCATTGTATTTGTAAGAAATATATGTTTACATTAAAATAAATGGCAAAATATAAAAATTGCCTAATTTGTTTTGCAATGAAATGTTGACTGTCTTAGCACATTCACTTATGTTAGTCTCATTAAAACTGCAAAAGTGGTAGTGTACAACATAAGACAGGAGCTGGATGACACTTTCCTCCCATGGGTGGTCCAAAGAGAGCTGCCGGAGCCGCAATATATTTTTGTCAAAATATATTTTTATTGTACTTGAAACATACCAAAAGCAATAAAATGCATTTAAATTACAACAAAAAGTACTACAAACATGATATATTGTCGGGCACTTACTATTGTAATGTATACGCAGGGAGTCAGGAAGCAGAAGGTGAGATAATAATAAACATGAAGAAAATACAAAACATGAGACGCTTACTAAGTGAAGTCCAGGTGTGCATAACAACGGGGAGCAGGTGTGCGCATTGATGGTTGCCAGGTGTGCACAATGTGGGTTGCCAGGACCGGTGGTTAGTAGACCGGCAACGTCAAACGCCGGAGGGAGGGAGCAGGAGTAGGCAAAACAACTATAATCATTTTTATTTATCTAACCTCTTGACAAGGGAAAATTCGTTTTTTATGAAATTGAACATTTATGCTAAAATTAGGTGAAATAAAAATTATATATTTTTTCTCACCATAACAATTTCAATTATATCACTGCCAAAGTTTTCATTAAGTTAATAAGTTTAAGACTGCTATGTAACTATGTCATGTGCCGAATTAGGATCCACTTTGGCCACCCTATAGACTATATGTTATAGCCATGCATTTCAGAAATTGTCTGCCATTACATGCATTTTGAGCAAAAATGTATTGACCCTTTTCAGTGTCTGGATTGGGACCGCGGTACGCCTGTTGAGTATGGCTGCTGTTCACTATATAGTAGAACATCATCTTGGTCCGCGTGTTGAGTATGGCTGCTGTTCACTATATAGTAGAACACCATATTGGTCTGCCTGTTGAGTATGGCTGCTGTTCACTATATAGTAGAACACCATATTGGTCTGCCTGTTGAGTATGGCTGCTGTTCACTATATAGTAGAACACCATCTTGGTCCGCATGTTGAGTATGGCTGCTGTTCACTATACAGAACACCATCTTCAATGGCACTATAATGTTTGTTTATGTCCACCTGGAAAGGACAACAAGATATCACACTTTCCAGTCAGTTATCATCAAACAGCTCAACTTTGTACCTGTCATTTGGCCCTTTAGCAAGGCACTTAACCTGCTCCAGGGGCGCTGCTCTGTGGCTGAACCTGCTGCTTCCAGCCTCTTGGTTGTGTGTGTGTGAGTGAGTGGTAAGTGGTGACTTTCACGTTTCAATGTACAATTTACAAAAAAGTGTATTGAACTAAGAAAATATCTCATTTATTTAACAACAAGTAAGTAGTACAGTCCATCTCAATATAATGTCTCCTGCTGATCTTCAGTCTGACAGCAGAGGGAGACCGATACTCATCTTGAAGCTGTGGCCCCAAAACAAATCTGGTATTTTTTATATATTTATTTTACCTTTATTTAACTAGGAAACTCAGTTAAGAACAAATTCTTATTTACAATGAAGGACTGCCCCGGCCAAACCCTAACACGGACAACACTGGGACAATTGTGCGCTGCCTTATGGGACACACAATCACAGCCGGTTGTGATACAGCCTGGAAACAAACCAGGGTCTGTAGTGACACCTCTAGCACTGAGATGCAGTGCCTTAGACCGCTGTGCCACTCGGGAGCCCCGAGTCAATAATCAATAATAATTTCTACCCAATGTAATTATATGCTTTCCTATGTAATCGAATATAGATTTTTTTTTATTGAATCTGATTCAATCAAGATGAGTTATGCTGTAAATATCAAATACTATCACCACTATACATACGATATGCTGTATACATACTATCACCACTATACATACTATATGCTGTATACATACTATCACCACTATACATACTATATGCTGTATACATACTATCACCACTATACATACTATATGCTATATACATACTATCACCACTACTAAACATACTATATGCTGTATTAATACTATCACCACTATTAAACATACTATATGCTGTATACATACTATCACCACTACTAAACATACTATATGCTGTATAAATACTATCACCACTATTAAACATACTATATGCTGTATACATATTATCACCACTACTAAACATACTATATGCTGTATAAATACTATCACCACTATTAAACATACTATATGCTGTATACATACTATCACCACTACTAAACATACTATATGCTGTATAAATACTATCACCACTATTAAACATACTATATGCTGTATAAATACTATCACCACTATTAAACATACTATATGCTGTATAAATACTATCACCACTATTAACATACTATTTGCTGTACAGTAGCGGTGTATGGGTACAATCACTGGGGAAGCCAACACACAAAAAAAGTCGTATTACAACTTGTGTGTTGTGATAATTGCATTGTTTGCTCTATAACCTGTTAGTTAGTTTATATGCCCTGCCACCATGACATATAGGCCTAAGGCTGAGACAATAAGAATAAATTCAACCACATATTTGTTTCATCACAAAACCTGAGAGCAACAACTGTCCGGTGGAGTCCACAAAACATATCACATGTAACAAACATGACCTACAGCATGGTCAAGCAAGTTAATGTTTCCAACATTTTCGACTACTAAACAACTATTGACTTAAAACACTGGAAGTCGCAAAGAAAACAGGAGTTGCCTCCACTATTCCAGCACCATTTCAACTTCAATGGTAAGGATTTCTCGTGTGTGTGTGAGTGTGTGTGTGTGTGTGTGTGTGTGTGTGTGTGTGTGTGTGAGTGTGAGTGTGAGTGTGAGTGTGTGTGTGTGTGTGTGTGTGTGTGTGTGTGTGTGTGTGTGTGTGTGTGTGTGTGTGTGTGTGTGGAAAAAAACATGTTGACTCAACCTACTTGTAGAGAAACGCCAATGCCATACTCTATTTCATATTGCCAAACGGTCTACGACTCTGTCATACAGTACACGCTTTTAGTTTTTGTGGTCCTAGTCTACCTGGCTAAAAGTCTTGCTCGCTAACCTAACTTCCTTTCATGGGCAACGATTAGTCAGCTAGTTAACATTAGCCTTCTACATATTGAACTTCCATCCTCTCAAGTCAGCGGCACCATGTATGAATTTATGGTTGGTTCAGAATCGCCGTTATAATCATTGGCTAGTATGGAGAATTAAGTCAAACCACAAGTCCAAATCCCTATCTCCGTCCATGGCTAATTTAGGAAAGGGCCCATTTAGCTAGCTTGCTAGCGAGCCACCAGAGGACAACAACACAACAAGATGCAACAATTCAAGTTTGTTTTCTGTTAATGACGTTTGGATTGGTGTGAAGCCAAATCCAAACTTGCTTCACTTGACACTTTTCTTTTGCTGCACCAGGACCATTCACAGTTGAGCTCACTCAGTTTAGCTCAACGCTGATTGGCTATTATTGTATACGTTTTTTTTATCAAGAGATGCCAAATGCTCAATTAATTTCAGTGACACACTTATGGTGGAATATATGGGTTAGACAAACCCTTACAGGAAGATGCTTTGAGACCTAGAAGAATTAGAACCATAAAACGGACATTCCAGCAAGGACACTTACAGTAATGGCGATATTGCAAGTAAAGAGAAGCTCTCAAAATGCCACGCCTCACCCAGGTTTAAATCTCCCTAAAATGACTGCACTCAGAATAAATACAAGCCATATTTATTTAATCGTACCCACGGTGCATTCATCAGAAAAACTCAAGAACAAGCAATTCTTTTTTCAGATTGGTGGTATTTTCCAAATGTAGTTCAGCACCAGTGTAGATATGCACACAGGCAACAGATAAGTGAAGCTTATTTTATAGGCGTTGGTGCATTTTATATCTTGAAAGAATGTATTTTTTCCTCTTTGTATTCCATATGAGGGAACTTGGGTTCAAGGAATTTTCATAAAACACCATTTAAGCGGCGTCGATAAGGCCCCCTTTGGACGGAGATAAGAGCCTATCGAGGCACATTATTGATTTTCGTCCTGACCTGTTTGTGTAAGGAAAGCTGGAAGTGGTGAAGCTCTTGTCAAAACAGTGCAGCTTGTCTTTGGGGAAAAGAGGTGGGGGGAGAGGAAAAGAGGGGGAGAGAGCGAATGACCCTGGCTGGTTCTGACGTGTGAACCGAGTGGCGGTTTGCTCTTTCATTCGCTCACTGTGATTAAATCCTATAGGGGGGACCCTAAGTCACTACACTGGGCTGACACACAGAAGCACAGGGTCGTATTCATGAGGGCATGCAACAGATGAAAAAAAAATCTACAGCAAACCAAAAGTCCAGGCAGGTTTCAGTCTGTTTTCTTCCATTTGGTGGCTAATGAATACAACCACGACATGGATAAGAACAGGGAACACATTTCTATTGTGAACATCATACAAATACAGTAGTAGACAGTTGTGGGTGATTCATGATGTCCCGTTGATAACATGTTTGCTACAATACTTACTGTGCCTAATCACAACTCTTCAATGAATTTGTGGCATACAGCTCAACTTTTTTCCAGACGTAAGTATAAGCAGTGATCTCTATTAACATTGTCACGTTTTCAATGGAGCCTATTTTTGAGTTGATTGGTTCTGAAAGACTAAGAAGTCGTGTTTCTTGGGTGGGTGTTGTATACACTGAGGCTCTGTGGGATCCTTTTGCCGTAGTTAAAAACAGCTTTCTGTTCTGGTGTTTTGGGAGTGCCAACCGAGCACCCTGACTGCGTGCTAGATGGCAGAAGCACACTGGGGGCTGATGCACATGACCTTCTGCTATCAGAACAGACACGCTCGTTTATCACAGCAACCTTGAATCATTGTTTTACTCAGCTTGAGCCTCATGTTTCTGCTCGCAAAAATTTGCTTCCTTTTTCTTTACAACCCATAGTCACAGCCAGCCAGTCAGCCAGCCAGCCGCTTGGCACTAACTCCTCTTTCTCTCTGTTCTCTGCTCTACTCCTTCTGTAACAGAGCTCATTAAAGCCTGACTACACGGCCTTCCACAAATACGTTTCAATTCTGTGTTCCTTTACTGTTGCTCTTTTATTTGACTGTGTGTTGGAGCAGAGGGCAGTCGGGCCCAGGAGGCCCCATTTGCATTGTGTTCGCTAAATTGGGTTATTTACAATGCAAGGCTGAAACTCATAAACCCGATGAGAATTCCTCAGTGGTAGCCGGGTCTGAGAGGGGGAGTCAGAGGGTTCTCCAGGGGCTGACGCAAGCTGCCCAATCACCCCTAGCTTTATGGGCTAAAAGACAGGGTTAAACAGTGGACGAACACACAAGAACAGGACACATACTAGAGTGACAAGGAGAGATTAAGCATTACGATCGGTGGGTTTGATGGGAAGCAAGTTAGCCAGACCATTGAAGAACGAAGAACTTCAGAGTTTTGAACTGTAACTGAACTTTTGTCTATGTTTAAGTATCATATCACATTCACAATAAACTGAAAACATCAGCCCATGGGAAAGACTGGGTGAGGCAGGTTGTAACATACGTTTGGTAGTGAGTGGTAGAATAGCTTTGCATTTAGGCAAAGATTGACCTCTGGTTTAGTTTCTTGATTGTGTCAATATGATTTTCATCCAAGGAGCTTGAAGTAAGAAATTAACAAAAGTACATAGTCACAGCAGGACGATTAATGTATTGTCTATTGTGAAGTATTGTAATTCTAATCAAGAGGAAACTATTAGGTGCTAAGCTATCCTCCCTGAATGGCAGGTCAAAACATTTCCTACACCAATACCCAGAGACATTTCTCAAAAACGCTCCAAATTGCGCTCACGTTTCGCTTGACCCTTCGCCTCGGCAAACTCTGAAATTATATTCAAGGTTGGGTGTTGCTATGTTAAATTAGGGGGGTTTATCTCTTGGTGGGACAGGAATTGTAGCTGGAGGGGGAGAGCGAGCGTGATTGATCGGCCCAACTTCCTGCCGGAGAAAGGTTTGATTAATGGCGGACCACTCGGCAAAACACACCAACTGTGAGGAGAGATAACTACCAATACAAAGAGCAAATTACTGTCTCTACTGTAGCAATTAACCTCGGAGACTCCCTCCAAAATCCCTCTCTTCTGTTCGGCTACCTCACACTAACTCACTCCAACCACAATGGTCCTTGTCTGTGAATCACTTCCCTGTTTTTAGGGCTTGAATTTAGGGTTACTTTCTAGTTGAATTAGCTGTTTGTGAAGATGTATGGGTGAATTACAGTCAGTTTTTTTTAAAGGTGCCTCATTGTGGAATGTGCAGTTGTGTTCTGTATTATTTTAGTTAGGTCAGGGTGTGACAGGGGGGATGTTTGTGTGTATTTGTCTCGTCTTGGGTGGTTGTATTGTATAGGGGGGTTTTGTAGAGTTTATGGGGTCATGTTCAGTGTAGGTGTCTAGGTATGTCTATGGTTGCCTGAGTGGTTCTCAATCAGAGACAGCTGTCTTTCGTTGTCTCTGATTGGGAGCCATATTTAAGGCAGCCACAGGCATTAGGCTGTTGTGGGTAATTGTCTATGTCTAACGTCAGTAGCTTGTGTATGCACTTTCGTTTGTAGCTTCACGGTTGTTTTGTAAAAGTGTTCGTTTCGTGTTTCATCTTCTCTAATAAAAAGAAGATGTATTCGTATCACGCTGCGCCTTGGTCCTCTCTTCCACATCAAGACGATCGTGACAAGTGTGCAGTTTTCAGGGGCTTTAGGGGCATGTTATTCTCTAGTTACTCTGTAACTAGTAATTACATTTAATTTAGCAGTAGCTTGGTGGTAGTTTAACTAAATCCCAATCTAGGTAGTGTTTTCAGTAGTTCATTACTTTTTTTGGCATGTACTGGTGTAGCTAACTACTGGAACTACACACTACTCTTTTTGCAAAAATAAAATAAAATGTGTAAAATAGGCAATAATTTCCTTTCTTTGAAACATAGCTTTTGTGTTTAATAGGCTAAATGACACATTCTGTTAACATATGACCCCGAAGTGACTTGTCCTTGCAATTTGTAGTCTATGACATTTCAGATTTACTTAACTTCTTCCAGTGTGAAGTAATTGGTAGCTTAGTAAACTACATTTTCAGAGTAGCTTCCCCAACACTGCTCTCATTACTCTCAAAGAATTAGTGGGTGTGCTGACTTGTCCCCAATGCAGAGGGGGTATTATTTATTGACTGTAGTAGGAAAATACAATATGAAGACATGAAAAGCGTTAGTAATACTGGTGTTTGTGGGGTCAAATGTAGAAACATTCTACTCGACTCAACTACTCCATGTTAATTGAAGTTGCCCACAAGTTTTGTGTAGCTAGATACCATAATCATGCGTTCCAATTGAGGATAACAATAATTACAGGACTCAAGCTTTTCATAATCAGTCATATCTGACTCATACAAAGGTAATGGCTGTCTATGATATCAACAAATATTTATTGTCATAAATTATTCAACCATAATGAAACAAATGTTATTTCAAGAAAATTTGATGAGAAACATGTGCTTGAATGTCAGAAGGATTTATGGATTCCCCACTGATGACCTTTTTACTTCTCTGTGCATAAAAAACAGAGTGCACCCTTGTCTGACATCATTCTGTTATACACCCAACAGAGGTCTGGGGTCTGTTTACTACAACATATCCAGAAACGTGTGTGTTTACCATACAAAGCACTGTTTACAGACACTATGTCATAGAACTGTGAACTATGGAAAATATGTGTTTTATTCCCTGCTGCACTGTAAGACGGTCTGGACATGTCTAACTCAATAAGTGCCCTTTATCATCAGTTCCATGTGTGGTTGTTATGTTCTTTTCTCATTGTTTCCCTAGAAAGGTGAAATTCTATAGCTTAACAGTCCATAGACCACACAGTGTGGAATTTAAAGGGCGTAGGTAATCTTATTAAAATAGTATGTCGATTTCCACACAGGGCCATGTCCAGGGCATGATGAGAAGACGTTGCATTTATCTCCTCAATTACTTTATTAGATTTTGAATAAATAGTGCAAATCTAATCATGAACAATAAATCACGTACAATTAATGTTTGATGAACCGGGGTTGAAATACCAGGGCAGTTGTAATATGAACGAATGCTGCACTTTGGTCCCATTACCAACTGTCAACATGGCTTTATAATAAAACCATCTAGGCAGGGCACATATTGTTATGACTAGTGTTAGAAGGGTTCTTTTTATTATTAAACCCGACCTCTGTCCTGGATCAGGCCTTATTGGTTCACAACGTGACAAAGATAGGTGCGCTAAATGTTTAGGAAAGCTGGTGGAATAATACTATGTGCTTTTTGACAGCTTAAATATTGACCTGTCGTCCCAGCCAATCTGTTTTGTATAGACTTTGCCATGTGGGCTGCAACCAATATGGGCAATTACACTACAAGGCGTAAACCTCCAGTCACAGTTATCAGACATTTCCCTGTCTAGACTAAAAGGGAATTAAACTGGTCCAGTTCATCTTTTTTGTAGGTTTAATTATCTTAAAAACAATACAATGGTTTAGAAACCAAACATGAATGCACAAACAAGCATGAGCCATATGTCGTTTTCTAAACAAACAGACATGACCACAACCAAGACCCACATATTTCCGATCCAGTTTGTTCGCATGAACTTGATTTAAGACAAAAAGGAAACGATATTTAAAGTTTTGATTCTCCATGTTTGGGGTAATCTGGTGTAAACAGAAGTTATAACCACAGGGAGGCTGAAGGGGACCTTGGACTGAGAACAGGAAGTTCCATAGTGCTATGGATTTATGAAGTGAGAAGCACAACTGTCCTAAGAACCGTGCAGTATTGTGAGGAACGTTTTTTGAAGTGGCATGTCTTTCCCCTCCTTATTCTGTCTTGACCTTTACAGCAGCCAACAACTTATTTGGGTGGCCACTCACCCATGGGGTTTAGCTGTCTGACGCTCCTCCTCTATATAAAGATGACAAATACGCACCCAATACCTCATAACAGAATACTCTTGCTGTAAATGTATTTTTCCATGTATCGTACACACATTGGTACAATGTGACAGATGATAGGCCTCATTTTTCATAGAGCAATTGTGGGACTTGGAGATTAGTTTTACACACTCCTCCTCCAATGTGCCCGGTTTAATTTGGGCTTCTCTGCTATGGCGTGTTTACTCTGATTCCACACCCCTCAGCTGGAGGCTTCACTCCACATGCCATTTCCTTTTCTCTCCCTCAAGACTTCACAGTCCTTTCTTATTAGTCTGCCTCTAAACAGCTGCCATAGCAGGAGGGGAATAGATTTCAGCAACATCCCAGTGACTTTCAACAGCATTATCACAGGGGAAAAAACAGCATTATCACAGGAAAGAGAAACAAATGAAAATGTAGACTGAGAATCACATGACTGAAAAAATAACAAAAGCACACAGTCACAGCAGGATGATTAATGCATAGTCTATTGTGAAGTATTGTAATTCTAGTCAAGAGGAAACCATATGTCATGGCTTCTGGTTCCTGATTCAGTCCAAAATCATGGTTCTGGTTCCACATAGCACAAGTGGTGACAATGAGGTTGACGTCAAAGTTAAGTTGCTGTCTCTAGTTAGTTGCAGTAGTTAGCTGTCTCTACTTAGTTGCAGTAGTTAGCTGTCTCTAGTTTGTTGCAGTAGTTAGCTGTCTCTACTTAGTTGCAGTAGTTAGCTGTCTCTACTTAGTTGCAGTAGTTAGCTGTCTCTACTTAGTTGCAGTAGTTAGCTGTCTCTAGTTAGTTGCAGTAGTTAGCTGTCTCTAGTTAGTTGCAGTAGTTAGCTGTCTCTACTTAGTTGCAGTAGTTAGCTGTCTCTAGTTAGTTGCAGTAGTTAGCTGTCTCTACTTAGTTGCAGTAGTTAGCTGTCTCTACTTAGTTGCAGTAGTTAGCTGTCTCTAGTTAGTTGCAGTAGTTAGCTGTCTCTACTTAGTTGCAGTAGTTAGCTGTCTCTAGTTAGTTGCAGTAGTTAGCTGTCTCTACTTAGTTGCAGTAGTTAGCTGTCTCTAGTTAGTTGCAGTAGTTAGCTGTCTCTACTTAGTTGCAGTAGTTAGCTGTCTCTACTTAGTTGCAGTAGTTAGCTGTCTCTACTTAGTTGCAGTAGTTAGCTGTCTCTAGTTAGTTGCAGTAGTTAGCTGTCTCTACTTAGTTGCAGTAGTTAGCTGTCTCTACTTAGTTGCAGTAGTTAGCTGTCTCTAGTTAGTTGCAGTAGTTAGCTGTCTCTAGTTAGTTGCAGTAGTTAGCTGTCTCTAGTTAGTTGCAGTAGTTAGCTGTCTCTACTTAGTTGCAGTAGTTAGCTGTCTCTAGTTAGTTGCAGTAGTTAGCTGTCTCTACTTAGTTGCAGTAGTTAGCTGTCTCTAGTTAGTTGCAGTAGTTAGCTGTCTCTAGTTAGTTGCAGTAGTTAGCTGTCTCTACTTAGTTGCAGTAGTTAGCTGTCTCTACTTAGTTGCAGTAGTTAGCTGTCTCTACTTAGTTGCAGTAGTTAGCTGTCTCTACTTAGTTGCAGTAGTTAGCTGTCTCTAGTTAGTTGCAGTAGTTAGCTGTCTCTAGTTAGTTGCAGTAGTTAGCTGTCTCTACTTAGTTGCAGTAGTTAGCTGTCTCTACTTAGTTGCAGTAGTTAGCTGTCTCTACTTAGTTGCAGTAGTTAGCTGTCTCTACTTAGTTGCAGTAGTTAGCTGTCTCTAGTTAGTTGCAGTAGTTAGCTGTCTCTAGTTAGTTGCAGTAGTTAGCTGTCTCTACTTAGTTGCAGTAGTTAGCTGTCTCTACTTAGTTGCAGTAGTTAGCTGTCTCTAGTTAGTTGCAGTAGTTAGCTGTCTCTACTTAGTTGCAGTAGTTTTTTTTTTTAGCTGATCTCAATAGCTTCTGGACATCAGAACAGCAATCACTAACCTCGATTTGGATGAGGATTTCTACTTCAACGAGTCGGAGGCGCAGGACACACTGCTCACCGCGGACCAGGCCCTAAAAGGCTGCATAAGAGAGGTCGATATGCGGGCTTGACTGACAAAACTACATCGACGAGTACATAAACCGCCAAACTGGACGAGTGCCGTTCAAGACTATCCTATCAACGAGACCTGAAGAACTGTAGTGTCCTATGTTTTCTCGGAGTCGTGGCTGAACAAGGACATTATACACGGCTCTTTCCATAACAGACTGACCTGGTGAATCGACGTGAAAGCTATGATTCCTTATTGATGTCACTTGTTAAATCCACTTCAATCAGTGTAGATCAGGTATTCCCAAACTGGGGTACAATGCCGTCGGGGGTTACGCCAAATAAAATAGTGATATATATATTTTTTGAATCAATTTATAAATAAATAAAAATTCAAGTTATTCACATTTTCAAATATTCCATTCATATTTTTCAACGGGGCTATACATTTGGGTGAGTTTTTTTTCTCGCCTGAGTACTCGTTTCACTGCCAAAAATTAAATTCAACCATCTAGTGTTCAGGGAAATAACAACACAATGTCAAATACAGGTAGCCTAGCCAAATAATTAACATCCAATCATATTAACCGTTAATTCCTCATGACCGTTGTGCAGGTCTGATCGGCAACTACAGAAAATGTTTGGTTGTGGTTATTGCTGCCAATGGAGGGTGAACCAGTTATTAAATCTAAGGGTTCACATACTTTTTCCACCCTGAACTGTGAATGTTTAATAAAGACATGAAAACCTATAATTGTTAGTGTGTTATTAGTTTAAACAGATTGCGTTTGTCTATTGTTGTGACTTAGATGAAGATCAGATCAAGTTAAATGACCAATTTTTGCAGAAATCCAGGTAATTCCAAAGGGTTCACATACTTTTTCTTGCCACTGTAATTATGCTTGCTGTCCCGGATATGGCTGGGAGAAAAGGCCCAAAAAACTATACAGTGACATAATCAGAAGCCACTGCCAGATTTCTGGATTGGGCTGCGCTCAGAGTATCCTGGCTTGGCAAATCGCGCTGTTAAGACACTGATACCCTTTGCAAGCACATACCTATGTGAGAGTGGATTCTCAGCCCTCACTAGCATGAAAACTAAATACAGGCACAGACTGTGTGTGGGAAATGATTTATGACTGAGACTCTCTCCAATACAACCCAACATTTCAGAGTTATGTGCATCCTTTCAAGCACACCCTTCTCATTAACCTGTGGTGAGTTATTCACAATTTTCAATGAACATTACAGTTTTATATGTAAGATGGCTAAATAAAGAGCAAAATTATTGATTATTATTATTTGTGCCCTGGTCCTATGAGAGCTCTTTGTCACTTTCCACGAGCCGGGTTGTGACAAAGACTCACACTCATTCTTATGTTTAATAAATGTATCGTATAACGTGTGTGTGGCAGGCTTACAATGATGGCAAAAAACAACATTTGCGAGTGCGCTGACCCTGGTGATAGAGGGGCTGGAGCTGGAGGTTGAATGTTTGGAGACAATAAAAAGTTTGGGAACCGTTGGTGTAGATGAAGGGGAGGAGACAATTCAGAGGGTAAATGGACAAGACAAACAATTTAAGTGCCTTTGAACGGGGTTTGGTAGTAGATGCCAGGTGCTCCGCTTTGTGTCAAGAACTGCAACGCTGCTGGGTGTTTCACACTCAACAGTTTCCAGTGTGTATCAAGAATGGTCTACCACCCAAAGGACATCCAGCCAACTTGGCACAACTATGGGAAGCATTGGAGTCAACATGGATCAGCATCCCTGTGGAATGCTTTCGAAACCTTGTAGAGTCCATGTCCCGACAAATTGAGGCTGTTCTGAGATGGTGCAACTCAATATTAGGAAAGTGTTCCTAATATTTGGTATAATCAGTGTACATCTAGCTTGTTTTTCTATGCATCAGCAGGACAGAACGTCAGTGTCGGGTAAGCTAAAGGGGGAGGTGTGTACTCTTTGTTAACCGCTTGTGCGCAATCTCTAATATTAAGGAAGTCTCAAGGTTCTGCTCGACTGAGTTAGAATACCTAACCTGTAGACTATTTACTATGAGAGTTTTCATCTATATTCTTTGTAGCTGTCTATTTACAACCACAAACCGATGCTGGCACTGACCGCACTCAACGAGTTGTATAAGGCCATAAGAAAACAAGAAAATGCACATCCAGAGGCGGCGCTCTTTGTGGCCAGTGATTTTAATGCAGGGAAAATTAAATCCGTTTTACCTCATTTCTACCAGCATACCACCTGTGGAACTACATGGAAATGAAATATACAGTAGATCACCTTTAATCTACACACAGAAACACAAAGAAAGCCCTCCCTCACCCTCCATTTGGCAAATTTGACCATAACTCTCCTCCTGATTCTTGCTTACAAAAAAAACGCAAACAGGAAGTACCAGTGGAAGTGATCCTATGAAGCGGATGCTAGGCTACAGGACTGTTTCGCTAGCACAGACTGTAATATGTTCCCGGATTCATCCGATGGCATTGAGGAGTTAACCACATCAGTCACTGGCTTCATTGAAAAGTGCATTGACGACGTCATCCCCACAGTGACCGTACGTACATACCCCAACCAGAAGCCATGGATTACTTGCAACATCCGCATTGAGCTAAAGGCTAGTGCTGCCGCTTTCAAGGTGTGGGACACTAATCCGAATGCTTAAAAGAAATACCCCTAAGCCCTCCGACGAACCATCAAACAGGCAAAGTGCCAATACAGGACTAAGATCAAATCCTATTACACCGGCTCTGATGCTCATCGGATGGGGCAGAGCTTGTAAACTATCACGGATTACAATGGGAAACCTAGCCGAGAGCTGCCCAGTGACGCGAGCCTACCATATGAGATAAATGCCTTCTATGCTCGCTTCGAGGCAAACAACACTGAACCATGCATGACAACACCAGCTGTTCCGGACGACTGCATGATCACGCTCTCCGTAGCCGATGTGGGTAAGACCTTTAAAACAGGTTAACATTCACAAGGCCGCAAGGCTAGACGGATTACCAGGATGTGTACTTAAACATGCGCTGACCTGCTGGCAAGTGTCTTCACTGACATTTTCAACTTCTCCCTGACCCAGTCTGTAATACCTACATCTTTCAAGAAGACCACCATAGCCCCTGTGTCCAAGAACGCCAAGGAAACCTTTCTAATTGACTATCGTCCCATAGCGCTCACATCTGTTGCCATGAAACACTTTGCATGGCTGGTCATGGCTCACATCAACATCATCATCCCAGACACCCTGTACTCACTCCAATTTGCGTACTGTCCCAATACATAGGAACACCTATGTGAGAATGTTGCACCATAGTGCATTCCAAGCTAAGAACCCTGGTGCTGAACACTTCCCTTTGCAACTGGATCCTGGACTTCCTGATGGGTCACCCCCAAGTGGTGAGGGTAGGCAACAACAAATCCACCATGCTGACCCTCAACACGGAGGCCCCTTAGGGGTGTGTGCTTCGTCCCCTCCTGTACTCCCTGTTCACCCACAACTGCGTGGCTGCGCATGACTCCAACACCATCATTAAGTTTGCTGACGACACAACGGTCGTATGCCTGATCACCAACAATAATGAAACAGCCTGTAGGGAGGAGGTCAGAGACCTGGCAGTGTGGTGCCAGGACCACAACGTCTCCCTTACCTCCCATTCACATCAATGGGGCTAAAGTGGAGCGGGTCCTTCAAGTTCATCGGTGTCCACATCACTAAGGATCTATTATGGTTAACACATATCAATACAGTCGTGAAGGCACAACTTCCCCCTCAGGAGCCTGAAAAGATTTAGCATGGGCCCTCAGATCATCAACAAGTTCTACAGCTTTCTAGTGCGTATGGCCCAGTACATCACTGGTGCTGAGGTCGCTGTCATCCAGGACCTCTATACCAGGCAGTGTCAGAGAAAGGCCCTAAAAATTGTCAAAGACTCCAGCCACCCAATACATAGCGGCACCAATGCACCATGTCTAGAACCAATAGGACCCTGAAAAGCTTCCACCCCCAAGCCTTAAGACTGCTAAATAGCTAGTTAAATTGTTAAATAGTTAACCAAGTAGCGATCCGCATATCTGCATTGACTCTTTTTACACTAACTTTTGTGACTCATCACATACGCTGCTGCTACCGTTTTATTATCTATCACTTTATTCCTGTATGTAAATATCTACCTCGATTACCTCGGAACCCTGCACATTGACTCGGTACTGGTACCTCATGTACATAGCCAAGTTATCATTACTCATTGTATATTCATTATTACGTGTTTACTTTTCTATTATTTCTCTATTTTCTTGTTGGGAAGTGCCCAACAATGCAGTAAGCATTTCACTGTTAGCCTGTACCTGTTGTTTATGAAACATGTGGCAAATAACATTTGTTTCGATTTTGATCTCTAGTTAGTTGCAGTAGTTAGCTGTCTAGTTAGCTGCAGTAGTTAGCTGTCTCTGTACATAGTAGTGGACATGAGGCCTCAGGTTTTGCACTGAAGTTGGACATTTGTACTAATGTCATTGGGGTTGGTAGAAGTCAAAGCTTAAAGCAGTGAAGAGGAGGCCCGGTGGAGGGATGTCCCTTTGTTTGTTTAAAGGGCAGGGAAATCAATGGCCCTTGGTTTTGAGTCATGAATCTGACCTCTCATGTTGGCACTTGTATCAATCATGACTGAGCTTGGTTCTATGCCTCTATGCCTCACTGCTCGTCACATTTGTCTCTTCTGGCTCAGGATGTCTTAAGCTATTCTCAGATGCTAGTCAGTACTTCATGCCAGATGTCCATTAATGAACAAATAACAAACGTCAACATCCATCCCTGGTTGTGAACTTTGTTGGAGGCAAGCTAATAGTCATAAGATATAAATTGATTGAACAGTTAGAGGGCTACCATTACTGTAAACTAATAAAAAAATAACATAATAAACTGCATTATCCTAAAATATTATTAGAGGATGAGCCAGCTTTGAATGTAAAACAGGTAAGGGCCAAAAACCAGCCATACACATGAGAAAATGTATTTGTGTCGTACTGATACTACCCGTTCCACACACAAACCCTACTTTCATGGACATCTTAGGACTGCAGCCCTACAGTCACTATCCCATCTTATCATCTTATCGATCCTGTTACAGATCCTGGCGATTCAAAACTCAACCAAAATATAAACGCAACATGGAAAGTGTTGGTCCCATGTTTTATGAGTTGAAATAAAATATCCCAGAAACGTTCCATACGCACAAAAAGCTTATTTCTCTAAAATGTTGTGCACAAATTTGTTTACATCCCTGTTAGTGTGCATTTTTCCTTTGCCAAGAGAATCCATCAACATGACAGGTGTGGCTTATCAAGAAGCTGATTAAACAGCCCGATCATTACAAAGGTGCACCTTGTGCCGGGGACAATAAAAGGCCACTCTAAAATGTGCAGTTGTGTCACACAACACAGTGCCACAGATGTTTTGAGGGAGCGTGCAATTGACATGCTGACTGCAGGAATGTTCACCAGAGCTGTTGCCAGAGAGTTTAATGTTAATTTCTCTACCATAAGCCGCCTCAACGTCATTCTAGAGAATTTGGCAGTTCGTCCAACCGGCCTCACAATCAGAGACCACGTGTAACCATGCCAGCCCAGGACCTCCAAATCTGGCTTCTACATCTGTGGGATGATCTGAGACCAGCCACCTGGACAGCTGTTGAAACTGTGGGTTTGCACAACCGAAGAATTTCTGCACAAACTGTAAGAAACCGTCTCAGTGAAGCTCATCTGCGAGCTCATCATCCTCACCAGGGTCTTGACCTGACTGAAGTTCGACATCGTCACCGATTTCAGTGGGCAAATGTTCACCTTTAATGGCGCCTGGCACGCTGGAAAAGTGTGCTCTTCAAGGATGAATCCTGGCTTCAACTGTACCGGGCAGATGGCAGACAGTGTGTATAGCATCATGTGGGCGAGCGGTTTGCTATTGTCAACGTTGTGAACAGAGCGCCTCATGATGGCAGTGGGGTATGGTATGGGCAGGCATAAGCTACAGACAATGAGCACGATTGAATTTATCAACAGCAATTTGAATGCACAGAGATACAGTGACGAGATCCTGAGGTTCATTGTCGTGCCATTCAGTCGCCGCCATCACCTCATGTTTCAGGACGAAAATGCACGGCCCAATGTCGCAAGGATCTGTACACAGTTCTTGGAAGCTGAAAATGTCCCAGTTCTTCCATGGCCTGCATACTCACGAGACATGTCACCCAATGAACATGTTTGGGATGCTCTGGATTGACGTGTATGACAGCGTGTTCCAGTTCCCACAAATATCCAGCAACTTCGCACAGCCATTGTGTTGCGCTGCATGAGGAAAATGGTGGTCACACCAGATACTGACTGGTTTTATGATCCACGCCACTACTTTTTTTGTATCTGTGACCAGCAGATGTATATTTGTAATCCTAGTCATCGTAAGGTGATATTTGCCAAACTGTTTAATTTTATTAAGAGAAAATTACAATGTGCAGTTCAGTGATAGGTTACCCCTCCCATGTTAGCTCACACAAATATGTTCTTTGGCACTTTAAAAGATTGTAAATATTGGTCTAAGTCGGTCATATCATTTTGATATTATCTGCTTGTTCCAACTTCAATAGCAGTGACAGATGAATAGGAACAGGCCAGCTCTATTGGAATGCCATTCAACACAATCACTGAGACAACAATAGTGCCAGTTGGTCAATGGTGCCAGTTGGTCATTCCGGACACACACACACCATTGAATTACATATACACTGAACAGAAATATCAATGCAACATGCAAAAATGTCTCAGATTTTACTGAGTTACAGTTCATTTAAGGAAATTCATTAGGCCCTAATCTATGTATTTAACATGAAAAGTACCTAAATTCGAATATGGGATTGAGAGCCAATACAACCAACAAAAGGCATCATTCAAGAATGATGACTAAAACAATAGAGCCTAGGTTGGAAGATTCACTGTCAAGGCCCACCATTGACAACTAGACTAATTACTAGGTAATGGCCATTATCCTTCTCTTTCACACAAAGATTGGAACTGTGGATCACAGCATCGGCCATACATACAGATCAGCCAGCCCTGTCTAACACACAGAAATGTAGGTATTACAACAATGCAAAGGCATGCAGCACCATCAATCTGTCACCCAATAAACTTCCTAACGTGGTACAACTTGAAAGCATGAACGTTTCATTTCCTTAATGGACTTGTGACTAACATTTTGACATCTTCTCTGAAGATGCACCTCAAGCCAAGATGCACCTCAAGCCATCAGCATAAAAAATGTGTATTCACAGGGACCAGCGTCAGAGCGGGCAGAATGAGCAGAGATTACAATCTGGCAGCGTGGAAGTGGCAGGGCTGAGTATTTGTAGAGGTCTTGATTATGGAATAGGTTGCAGCTGGTGGGGATCTGCTCTGACTCCAGCACACCTGTCTCCGCCCACACAATCACACACACACAGAGAGGGAGGGGGAGAGAGTACTGGGTGAGTGGTGGCAGGTCAAGGAAACACAGGGTGAGCAGTAGAGGGCGTTGCAGGAGCAGATGTGACAATTTGACCGTTCAGACACAAGTCGCATGGACAGGAATCAGATTTGTATCTTATTTCAAACCAGGTTTGAAATGTGGATTGAAATATTTGATAAAATGAGCTTTATGGCAGTTCAGACAGCAGGAAAAGAACAGATTCGAATCGGATATGCCCAAAACAGTGATCTGAGTCATTTCAAAATGCAAGTGTGAACAAGGCTTTAGAGGCATTCCCAAAAAGTATTCTGTCAGCTTTGAGGCAACTGTTATAGTCAGTGAGTGTTCAAAGCCATAGAGACGAAGCTGCCATGTTTGCTTAGAGTGTTTTAACTGATTTTGAATCAGTTGGAGTCTGTTGGAGTTGATATATTTCAACATATCGCGTCTACCTCTACTACAGCATATGGGTTCCACAGCCTTGAGCTGTGTGAGAGACAACCCGTGAAACATCAAGATGTTTGGACAGATTCCACTGTGTTTCTTGCACCGTATTTATACATTTATCCAATTGAAAAGTTAAAGTTAGAATCCTTAGTTGCTACATCCGCTTTTTTACGTACTTATACATTAATGATATGCTGCATACCCATTGATTCTTGAAGAATATAACTTTGAAATGTCTCTTGACCTTAGTTCAACTGTCATGCCCTATTAGAACCCAGAATACAATCTTATTTTACAAGCCACTTTTGTTACAACGTAAATGTAAACAAACACTATATAGCCTCAAAACATATTTAAAACCATACATTTGATATCATGGATGGTCAGTCCTTACATCCATAGCTCTGTCTATGAATTTGAGAGCGGTTACATTTCACCTGCCCCATCCCGTAGCTTTTTAGCAAAACAGGGGCGGTGAATACTCTTTAACTTAATTTAAAAAAAAATCACTTTCTGTATGTTCCTTTTCCCAGAAGACCGTGAGTCTCTCAGCACCAGCATATGATAGGAGTCTTCCTGTGTGTTTTAAAATGTCTCAAAGCCAATAAATCATTTAGAGATAACAAAACAGTGGACTCTCCAGGATGTGTATCAAGAATCGATGTTTGTTAAAAAAAAGTCAAAGCTCAGTGTGGGCAAGTCATTGATTCCCAATATGTCAGTGTCTCACCTGCTGCTGTAAGTAGTCCACAGTTCTCTTGAAAAACCTCTTAATTTCTAGATACATGCAATCAATGGTGCTCTCTGTCCCATAAAATTGGTTTGTTTTTGTTGTGACTGTTAAAGAATTAGAAAGAGTACAGTGTTGTGCCACAGAGGGGTGTCATTACCATAAAAAATACATTTCAGTCAATAGTTTATCTAGGAACTGTAATGTCCTCATAGGACATTTGAAATGTAGTGCCTGTTGAAGTTCATCAAGCTCAGTTGTAAATTGGACCTGCAGTGGATTGACATTGGTTTGGTATTTGAATATATTTCTAAGGCTGTCAAGTTCCATCAGAAACATTTTATTCAAGGCTTACTGTGACTGGTTAATGTATTAGATTCATTGGCCTGCAGTTCACATAACAGGAAATCAAATCCAGTTTTTTGCTCCAATCGATTTGCGGTAATTGGATTTTGTCATTGTCACAGTTGTTGATCCTTTTATTAGTCCTCGTTAAAATGGAGGTGAACGTCGGTCGAGACAAGACTGCTCATCTGCCATCTTCCCAGCTTTAATAGCCAGGGTCGAGAGAAGTGGTCTGCGTCCGAAATGGCATCCTATTCCCTATATAGTGCACTATTTTTGACCAGAGCCATTTGGCCCCTGGTCAAAAGTATTGCACTATAAAGGGAAAGGGGGGCCTTTTTGGACAAAGCTATAGACTACTGATTGGAGAGGATAACAACATCGCTGGGATTAAATGAAAAACCTGACTTTAGGATCAATACAACTAATCTACCTCAACACAATTAGCAAGATAACTACACTCTTAGAAAAAAATAAGTCATCTAGAACCTAAAATAGTTTTTTGACTGTCCCCATAGGAAAACCTTTTGAAGAACCCTTTTTGGTTCCAGGTAGAACCCTTTTCACAGAGGGTTCTTTCTACCTGGAACCAAAAAGGGTTCTCCCACATTCTTTCCTATTGACCCCCACTATAAAATAAATAACAAAACATGCCAAAAAAGCTGCTGTGTTGATCAATGTACATGTAACCAGGTCAAAAATCTGACCTACAGTTAGCAACACTCCCTCGAAGGGAAATAGAGCCTGCGAGAAGAGCCCTGTGGCTTCAGGCTATTCGGAGTGGGAGTGTGGAAACCGGGTTTCCAAGTATAGCTATGTGTATGGAAAACCTTTAATCACAGATAAGACATTTTATTGGCAAGAAAACAAGAAAATTAGGTTTGAAAAATGTCCCGTATTTGCTGTGAGCCAATGGGGTAACCTAGGTAACAGCCAAAGTACCTTTTTGAAACCCTAAGAGTGTATGTTATGAGCAATTTAGGGAGTTATCTGGCTAATTATATTCTGTTAGATTACGTATGAACTGCATGATTGTCAGTGTATGAATACTAAGACAGAAATCTGCTACATCAGGCTACCATTTCTCTTATCATACTATTCTCTTAGACACAAATTGAATCAGATACATTAACTGTTACTCCTCAATCCCTGCTGTGTGCATTGTCTGAAACATACTGTGGGAGGGGAAATAGACGGTTTGATTGAATACAGAGAAAATGTAATTAGCAGTTTCCCAAAACTGTGTACAAATTTAACTTGGGGTTCCAAAGGTCAGATGTAAACCCATTACATGGCTTTTGTTCTCCACTGATGTAGTTTTGTAATGTTTATTACCTCCCTCACTTTATTCCTCTCTTTCATTGCACTATTTTATATCTAACAGAGCTATCTATCTCTTAATCTCTGTATATGTGTATGCTGTCTGCCTAATGTCTCCATTAATTATGAATAGTTCTTCAAGATTGTATTATTTTATATATTAAAAGTCAATTTGCAGAGAACATAAATGCATTAAAAACTCACAGCTATGAATTTTCTAGCTTCAAAATGAAGAGGGGGTACGTAGTGCGATGAACTCGTGAACATACAAACTAAGTTTATACGTATTGATGCAGACAAAGATGTTAGCGACTTCAGTGGGTTGAACAACTTTAGTTTTTTAAAACCAATGCATTTACATAATTTAGCAGACACTCTTATCCAGAGCGACTTACAGGAGCAATTAGGGTTAAGTGCCTTGTTCAAGGGCACATCGACAGATTTTTCACCTAGTCGGCTCGGGGATTCTAACCATTGACCTTTCGGTTACTGGTCCAATGCACTTAACTGCTAGGCTTCCTACCGCCGATGCAGGCTACCTGCCTACCTGCCGCCATTGGATTAGTTTGAGTCATCCCAACTGGAAGAAGTGATGCCTTACAAGTTTAAAAGCCCTTTGTAGACGACGTCCATATTTTCCTCTGAAGCGTTTGCATGTCAACAGATACATTTGTATCATCTATGATTATTTGTACATCAGTTGTGAAACTGTCACACTGCAATGATTTTTCTTTTCATCAAACAAGTTAGATTTTTTTTTTCATGCATTAAAACAGTTACATGATAGTTACATGATAAGTAGGTCCTTATCTCTTTGGTCAATGAAGTGGTCACAGAAGGAGATAACATATTGCCAAATGTTGTTACAGCCTGAATTTCAAATGGATTACATTGAGATGTTTTATCACTGGCTGACTAACACTACCCCATAATGTCAAATTAAAAGCTGAAATGTCTTCAATCAATAAATATTCAACTCCTTTGTTAAGGCAAGCCTAAATAAGTTCAGGAGTAAGATGTGCTTAACAAGTCACATAAGTTGCATGGACTCACTCTGTGTGCAATAATAGTGTTGAACATGATTTTTGAATGACTACTTAATTTCCAATGCCAATGCTAAGAAGGGCACATATTGGTAGATGGGTAAAAATAAAAAAGCGGACATTGAATATCCCTTTGAGCATGGTGAAGTTATTAATTACACTTTGCATGTTGTATCAATACACCCAGTCACTACAAAGATACAGGCGTCCTTCAGTTGCCGGAAGGAAACCGCTTAGGGATTTCACCATGAGGCCAATGGTGACTTAGTTTAATGGCTGTGATAGGAGAAAACTGAGGCTGGATCAACAACATTGTAGTTACTCCACAATATTAACCTAATTGACAGAGTGAAAAGATGGAAGCCTGTACAGAAAGCAAATATTCTAAAACATGCATCCTGTTTGCAACAAGGCACTGAAGTATACTGCAAAAAATGTGGCAAAGCAATTCACTTTTTGTCATGAAAACAAAATGTTACAGTATGTTTGGGGAGAATCCGATACAACAGATTACTGAGTACCACTCTCCATACAGTGCATTCGGGAAGTATTCAGGCCCTTTAACTTTTTTAAATGTTGTTACCTTACAGCCTTATTCTAAAATGGATTCAAATGTTTTTTCCCCTCATCAATCTACACACAGGTTTTTAGAAATGATTGCAATTGAATATACAAAAGCATTTACATAAGTATTCAGACCCTTTACTCAGTGCTTTGTTGAAGCACCTTTGGCAGCGATTACAGCCTCGAGTCTTCTTGAGTTTGACTCTACAAGCTTGGCACACCTGTATTTGGGGAGTTTCTCCCATTCTTCTCTGCAGATCCTCTCAAGCTTTGGCAGGTCGGATGGGGAGCGTCGCTGCACCGCTATTTTCAGGTCTCTCTAGATATGTTCGATCGGGTTCAAGTCCGGGCTGTGGCTGGGCCACTCAAGGACATTCAGAGACTTGTCCCGAAGCCACTCCTGCATTGTCTTGACTTTGTGCTTAGTGTTGTTGTCCTGTTGGAAGGTGAACCTTCGCCCCAGTCTGAGGTCTGGAGCGCTCTGGAGCAGGTTTTCATCAAGGATCTCTTTGTACTTTGCTTCATTTATCTTTCCTGCAATCCTAACTAGTCTCCTAGTCCCTCCCTCTGAAAAACATCCCCACAGCATGATGCTGCCTCGACCATGCTTCTCCAGATGTGACGCTTGGCTTTCAGGTCAATGAGTTCAATCTTGGTTTCATCAGACCAGAGAATCTTGTTTCTCATGATCTGAGAGTCCTTTAGGTGCCTTTTGGCAAACTCCAAGCGGGCTGTCTTGTGCCTTTTACTGAGGAGTGGCTTCTGTCTGGCCACTCTACAATAAAGGCCTGATTGGTAGAGTGCTGCAAAGATGGTTGTCCTTCTGGAAGGTTCTCCCATTTCCACAGAAGAACTCTGGTGCTCTGTCAGAGTGACCATCGGGTTCTTGGTCACCTTCCTGCCCTTCTCCCCTGATTGTTCAGTTTGGCTGGGGCCAGCTCTAGGAACAGTCTTGGTGGTTCCAAACTTCTTCCATTTAAGAATGATGGAGGCCACTGTGTTAGTGGGGACCTTCAATGCTGCAAAAAGTTTAAGTACCATTCCCCAGATATCTGCCTTGACACAATCCTGTCTGGGAGCTCTACGGACAATTCCTTCAACCTCGTGGCTTGGTTTTTGCTCTGACTTGCAATGTCAACTGTGGGACCTTTTATATAGACAGGTGTGTGCCTTTTCAAATCATGTCCACTGGTCTGAATACTTTCCGAATGCACTGTACATTTTAAGTATAGTGGTGGCTGCATCATGTTATGGGTATGCTTGTAATCGTTAAGGACTGGGGAGTTTTTCAGGAAAAAAAAAACAGAATGGAGCTAATTCCAGGCAAACTACTAGAGGAAAACTTGGTTCAGTCTGATTTCCACCATACACTTGGAGATTAACTACACTTTCATCAGAACAAGAACCTAAAACACAAGGCCAAATCTACACTGGAGTTGCTTACCAAGAAGAAAGTGAATGTTCCTGAGTGGCCAAGTTACAGTTTTGACTTAAATCTGCTTGAAAATCTATGGAAAGACTTTAAAATGGTTGTCAAGCAATGGTCAACAAACCATTTGACAGAGCTTGAAGAATTTTGAAAAGAATAATGGGCAAATGTTGCACAATCCAGGTGTGGAAAGCTCTTAGACACTCACCCAGACATACTGACAGCTGTAATCACTGCCAAAGGTGATTCTAACATGTATTGACTCAGGGAGTTGAATACTTATCTAATCAAGATACATGAGTGTTTAATTTTTCATGCTTTTAATATATATATATATTTTTTTACAATTGTTAGAATTATTCTTCCACTTTGACGTTGCAGAGTATTTTGTGTAAATTGTTGACAAAAAATGACAATTCAATCCATTTTAATCCCACTTTGTAAAACAACAAAATGTGGAAAAAGTAATCGGGTGTGAACACATTTTTCCCAACTCAGAACTGACAGAAATGCCTTACGTTTCATTGTGCTCGTACAGATAGTGAATGTCAAACATTTATGAACTTCACAAACATGATGATTCATTGTCCTGATCAACATGCCACGGCCCTGGAGAGAGAGGCTCTGGCTACTATGGACATGTGGGCATTCTTCGACTAAAGGTTACCAAGCGCTTTTACTGATGTAGCTAGTTCCACTATGTATCTCAACCACTGTCATCATAGGTTCTTCAAATCACTGATTCTCAAGCGCTTGACTGAATTTACAGTTTAAGTAGATATTACAACTGCAAATAATGCAAATAGGATGAAGATCTAATCGGAATAGCTGATCACAAAATTAGCTTGTTCGCATTGCAGCATTATTTGATACGTTTACCAATGCAACGGCAGCAGAAACTGCTTGTGTAATTATTTTATTTTATCTTAATGGAAGCTGATAGCCAAAGGTGGAGGAAACGCTTCCATATCCATAACGATATGGCCTAATTGAGCCATATCGCTGTATGGAGTCACGGTAGACATGCTAGCGCTCCAAGAAGTCGCAGGTTCCCGGGGACAGGTCTTTATTAATAAAACAAAAGTCATCTTAATGATCTGAGGCACATCCGTTTCATCTCTAATGAGAAATGGGAAGAGTGACAGAAGAGGGCGTGGACAGAAGAGGGCGTGGACAGAAGAGGGCGTGGACAGAAGAGGGCGTCCACAGAAGAGGGCGTGGACAGAAGAGGGCATGGACAGAAGAGGGCATGGACAGAAGAGGGCGTGGACAGAAGAGGGCATGGACAGAAGAGGAAATGACAGAAGATGCTATGGCAGAGGTAATGTCAGAAGAGAGAAAGTCAAAAAATGGAAAATAGGCCTAATCACAGCACAGTGCTCTGGAAACTTGCTCAGGGTGTCGAAGGGAACATGTCACAGAGATTGTTACAGTAAGTTACAAAGTCTTTGCTATGCACTGTGCAGTCCCTTATCTGAAATGGGTCATCCTCCCCTTCGACTCGTTACCTGTCATCGGTTGTCATTTTGGACATGTGGGATATGATAATGATGATGTTCTGCTCTCATTACTTACAGTATTTCCAGGGCCCTGAGTTTTTCCTGACTATTGACCTGACAAACTAACTATACCAGACTTGGACCAGTTATACCTGACTAGATATAGTTATACCTGACTAGAACTAGTTATACCCGACTAGAACTAGTTATACTTTACTACACTCTTAGAAAAAAAAGGTTCTGGATAGAACCAAAAAGGGTTCTATCCTTACTTCATATATGGCATCCCTAAGGTTCTATATGTAACCGAAATTGATTCCATATATACCCAAGGGTTCAATATGTAACCAAATCAAATTGTATTGGTCACATACACATGGTTAGCAGATGTTAATGCGAGTATAGCGAAATGCTTGTGCTTCTAGTTCCGACCATGCAGTAATATCTAACAAGTAATCTAACAATTTCACAACAACTACCTTATACACACAAGTGTAAAGGAATGAATAAGAATATGTTCATATAAATATATGGATGAGCGATGGCCGAACGGCATAGGCAAGATGCAGTAGATGGTATAAAGTACAGTATATACATATGAGATGAGTAATGTAGGGTATGTAAACATTATATAAAGTGGCATTGTTTAAAGTGACTAGTGATACATTTATTACATCCAATTTTTTATTATTAAGTGGCTAGAGATTTGAGTCAGTATGTTGGCAGCAGCCACTCAATGTTAGTGATGGCTGTTTAACAGTCTGATGGCCTTGAGATAGAAGCTGTTTTTCAGTCTCTCGGTCCCAGCTTTGATGCACCTGTACTGACCTCGCCTTCTGGATGACAGCGGTGTGAACAGGCAGTGGCTCGGGTGGTTGTTGTCCTTGATGATCTTTTTGGCCTTCCTGTGACATTGGGTGGTGTAGGTGTCCTGGAGGGCAGGTAGTTTGCCCCCGGTGATGCGTTGTGCAGACTTCACTACCCTCTGGAGAGCCTTGCGGTTGTGGGCGGAGCAGTTGCCGTACCAGGCGGTGATACAGCCCGACAGGATGCTCTCGATTGTGCGTCTCTAAAGGTTTTTGAGGGTTTTAGGTGCCAAGACAAATTTCTTCAGCCTACTGAATTTGAATAGGCGGTGTTGCTCCTTCTTCACCACGTTGTCTGTGTGGGTGGACCATTTCAGTTTGTCAGTGATTTGTACACCGAGGAACTTGAAGCGTTCCACCTTCTCCACTGCGGTCCCGTCGATGTGGAAAGGGGGGTGCTATTTCTGCAGTTTCCTGAAGTCCATGATCAGCTCCTTTGTTTTGTTGACGTTGAGTGATATTTTCTTGGCACCACACTCCCAGGGCCCTCACTCGTCATTGTTGGTAATCAGTCCTACTACTGTTCTGTAGTCTGCAAACTTGATGATTGACACAGTCATGGGTGAAGAGCAGTTTGCTGATGTCAACGTTGTGAACAGAGTGCCCCATGGTGGCATTGGGGTTATAGTATGGGCAGGCATTTTATTGATGGCAATTTGAATGCACAGAAATACTGTGACAAGATCCTGAGGCCCAATGTGAGGCCAATTTTATTGAGGTATGTTTGATCAACAGATGCATATCTGTATTCCCAGTCATGTAAAATCCATAGATTAGGGCCTAATGAATATATTTCAATTGACACATTTCCTCATATGAACTGTAACTCAGTAAAATCTTATTTTTTAAAACCTGTTTCACTTTGTCATTATTGGGTATTATGTGTAGATTGATGAGTAAAAACATTTTTTTTAATAAGGCTGTAATGTAACAAAATGTGGAAAAAGTCAAGTGGTCTGAATACTTTCCCAATGCACTGTAGCTAACAATGTCATTTTTCCATGTCGTTATTCAGATTTTGGAAGGTTTTCTTTATTCAATTCCTTCATTGTTCACATGTCTAGAGTTTACCCTGACAGAAGGGTACAACAAACTTAACCGAAATGTGTGTACAGTTGAAATGTTCATGGGATTTCTGCAGCAGATCATTTGTAAATTTGAAAAGGCTTGTATCTTAAGTGCCCACAAACAAGAAGGTCTGAACATAACCTGTCCCTTTGAGGATGTTCAAAGACTTTTAAAGTCATCCTTCTGCTCCCATGTCTCCAGATATCACAAACAGTGGGGTGTCACTCAAATATCACCTCTTCACATATGTGACAAGAACTGCAACATTTTTTTTCTCATGCTTAACAGTTTCATGTGTGTATCAAGAATGGTCCACCACCCAAAGGACATCCAGCCAACTTGACATAACTGTGGAAAGCATTGGAGTCAACATAGGCAAGCAACCCTGTGAAACACCTTGTAGAGTCCATGCCCCGACGAATTGTTCAGTACACCTAATGTATATAATGCATTTCAAATTATATGTTGTGACCTATATATAGATAACAGACTGACTACTGTCATTGTCATTTTTGTATTGTGCACATTATAAATATAAATCTAGGTATGAATTCTACATATTAAAGCCTTTTTCAAATGGAAGAATTTGAATGATCTTATCATGCGCTCAAACGTTAGTCAATAAACAGAACTAATTCACTGACAGTATGTCTACCATTGCTCATGATTTGTTTTTGGTGATGTGTTCTATCCATAGGACCAAAGGCTGTCCCCAAGCCCTCTCCACCAGTTTTGTCAGAGCCCTCTCTGAGAGCAGGTCCCAGTTCCACATTCAGTGAGGTGGTTACAATTCCTTGGCACAAACTACTCTCTAACCTCACTCTTGCAATGGAAGAAAAGAAGAGACCAAGCAAATCACTCGGAAGAGAGATGATTCGCATTGTCACTGCTGATCTACTGAGCAAAGAGACCAGGCCCGGAAGAGGAAAGGTGTGGCAATTTGCAAAAGAGATTGTAGAGAAATATCCCTGCTTGATGTAGTCATTGCGTGCTATGAATATGGGACCAAATACTTTACTTTACTTTTTATTACTTTAATACACATATTAAGTGGCTTTGTCCAAATACTTTTGGTCCCATAAAATGGGGGGACTATGTACAAAAAGTGCTGTGGAGGAGGAATAATGATCTGGGGCTGTTTTTCATGGTTCGGGTTAGGCTCCTTAGTTCCAGTGAAGGGAAATCTTAACGCTATAGCACACAATGACATTCTAGACGATTCTGTGCTTCCAACTTTGTGGCAACAGTTTGGGGAAGGCCCTTTCCTTTTACAGCAATGCCCCAGTGCACAAAGCGAGGTCCATACAGAAATGGTTTGTCGAGAATGGTGTGGTAGATCTTTACTGGCCTGCACAAAGCCCTGACCTCAACTCCATTGAATACTTTTGGGATGAATCGGAACGCCGACTGCGAGCCAGGCCTAATCGCCCAACATCAGTGCCCAACCTCACTAATGCTCTTGTGGCTGAATATAAGCAAGTACCCGCAGCAATGTTCCAACATCTAATGGAAAGCCTTCCCAGAAAAGTGGAGGCTGTTATACCAGCAAAGGGGGGACCAACTCCATATTAATGCCCATGATTTTGGATTAAAATGTTTGACGAGTAGGTGTCCACATACTTTTGGTCATGTAGTGTGTTTTCCATATATAAGAAAAAAAGATATGCTTTGTATATACATGCACTATTTTAACAACATTTCTGTATAAAAAGTGAAAAATGTACTGGCAAAAAATTACCGGTACAAATTCTATTATTTTACAGCCAGTTCCTTCAAATAAATTACAGAAAATGCTGTATAAACACAGTGACTGTCTGTTAACATACGGAGCTGATACTGTATGAAAAACAAAGCTGTGTAAACGATTCCAATACACAACCTATCATACCTCTAATTCAGATTGAATCATGATTTAATGGTGTTTAACTGCCTTTGGTTTATCACATCTCCAAAACTTCACCCAGAACACTGATTTCCTCCATACAATACCTTTCCAATAGCCCCTGAGTTCAGATATGTATTCATCTTAGCTTATGGGCTAGAGAGGCCACTGGGGTGCCCATCCACCAAAGGAGACATTTCAGCTCAACCATAACAGCTAAAGAGATTTCATCATACCCTTATTGTCCCCTCAAGATATGAATGCTACAGTTACATAAATTACCTTGCTTATTGGACACCCTTATCCAGGACCACTGTGCACACGCTAAGGCTGTGTTTAGACAGGCAAACTAATTCAGATCTTTTTTTCACTAATTGGTCTTTTGACTAATCAGATCAGCACCGAAAAATATCTGATGTGAAAAGACTTGATGTGATTGGTCAAAATACCAATTAGTGGAAAAAATATCCGAATTGTGCTGCCTGTCTAAACACAGCCGTAGTTCTGTATCCTCCATCTCACATGGTCTTTGCCACAATTTAAAATTTCCCTCCACCAGTTCTTGCATTAGTAAGATACTAATAATTGTATTGCATCTAGTTTTAAATAATTTAACTTTTGGCTTAATTCATCATAAAAAGTGGGTGCCCTACTACTGTACATGCAAGGGATATATTCACACTACAGGTGCCATGTCAATACATTTTCAGACCATAGTGGCTGTGGATAAGCATTGCCAGGGTAGTTATATGTGTATGGAACTTTTATTGGTATCACAACTTGAAGGAAATTCAATAACATATTGTGAGAGAGCATACAACATATTGTTTTGATATTCAAAAAAATGCTAACTAACATTCAAGGTAATTTAGATGAGGTTTTGTTATTAATATAGCACACTGCCATAACACGGCACTGACTACAACGTCAATGTGAATGGATTGAAATGAATGAGAATGACTGCTCTGATCTGGCCTTTACAGTACAGTATATCCCACCTTTTATGTCTGTAGTGAATAGACTGCAGAATGGAGGGGAGGGCGAGTGAAGACAAGCAACCTGTCCCCTATTTATGTGAATTCATTTCTTTGCACATCCACTTTGATCCGCTTTTGATATCCACTAAATACAGTCAAATACAGTTTATGACGATGATGTTCATGAAAGAATAGTGGATTGAATATGGTTATCAGATGTTATCATTCTAATTATTGACCATTCACCAGTAGTTAACCTTTCAGCATGCAAATATTGATTTGGTGAAAAGGTTGTTTTAAAATCTTAGTGTTCTAAATCTGAAGTCATTCAATATTGATTTCAACATCCATTTTTTTTCTATACAATTGCTGTGTATCACTTCAGCACATAGTTCTGTCATGCCTTGTACAATATCACTGACTGGTTCTGTCCCTTGGCTAGCTTTTTATCTGACCTGCTATTCATTACATAGACACCAACCCTCTCACATGCCACAAAAACATGATCTCAGATAAACTGTCAGTCTTAGTAAAGGGAAGGACGATAGGAAGGAGGAGGCGGTAGAGAGGACGGGGTTATGGCTTCCCCATCGCATCAGTGCAAGCCCTGCCATCACACAGTCTGTTTTGCTGAGCTGGCAGGCGGAAGGGGAAGCTCTGGGGACCTCTGAGCATGCTGCTTATCAGAGAGACACACATGGACCACAGATTCAATGACGCAATGAAAACCATGCCCTCTCTGATCACCCCTGGTACCGTCTCAAATGGCACCCTATTTCCTATTTAGTGCACCACTTTTGAACAGGACCCAGTAGGGAATAGGGTACAATTTGGGACACAGACCCGTCCCACATATCTCTACCACCTCCCCCCTTCATCAGTTGTTTTACATAACAATGAACTGTGCTGCATCATAAAGTGACTCAGATAATCAGACTGAAAGGGCTACTATAGTGAGCCCTACTTACTGTAATACCCCCTATGACCAAGTCTTTATTGAGACAGCCATTTGACTCTGTTCTACCAGCACCATTGAGAGGGCTGGCCTGGTCTCTCACATAGGAAACTGAGGACAGTGCAGACTAATATACAGTAATGTGTCTGGCTTAATGGCTTGCCACAACACATACATGTCTTAACAAACATTTCCTAATTTGCTGTTAGTGATTTGTTGTCCATGTGCCCAAACTTGTTTAATCCCTTTTCCCTGATATATGAACCTGAACAGTAGAGGTTCATGTCAGGGTCAAAGGACATAACGGACTCCTTCCTCGGCTCATTATAAAGCTAGTTTAATGGATGATAGAGTTTTACAGGAATCTTACATACACTTTTTGGATTATCCAAAAGTAAATATATGGAAAAGTACAATTATGAAGATGTACAGTAGGTGTGTGTACTGAATGTATAGCAGTGAACTGTTAGCACAGCTGTGTCCAATTAAAAATGTAACAACTCTCAGTCCTTCTCTGTGTGTTCATGCATGCATATGCTCATGAAAGATAACACATTTTTTGGGTGAAAATATGGCAATTAAATCGCAGTAGGGCTCGCTTTTCCCAGCGCCACATGTGTTCTGGGATTCGAAGTCTCGAAGCAAAAATGCTGTAAGCACATTGCATGCTTGTTTTTGTGTACCACAAAGCTGAATACATTATGTGGCTGGAATAAGAGTACAACATTGAATCACAGAAAGGCCACAATGGTGTAGACCAGGGTATTGGTTATTTGGGAAAATCCTGATCTTGTCTGATCTTTGGCTGAGGACCAGATGCAGACTGGGTGCCAAAAAAGAACAAACAGCAAACCCAATGTGCAGTAAGTCAGCAGGTTTATCACTTCCTACAGATGTGGGGTGGTGGGGTGTGGGTTGAAAAATGTCACCAACAATCGTCTTGTCAAAGTGACTCTGGATCAGGAAGATATATTTGTTGAAATGACAGATCACAGATAAGGTTACTTCCCATTTTCCTGAGGAACTCTCTCTCAGATAAAGATCTTGCCTATTTTAATCCTTTTCCTTGGAGCAGTTCAACCTTCACATACATACACTACCGATTAGCTACAGGGAGTGTAAAGACTCACTTTATAGCCTGGTTCAAGTTCCTATTCTTTGATCTAAGATCACTAGGTTTGGTGGGGAGTTTATCTTTCCTCCTTCCCATTTTAGCAAATATCCTTGCCCTGTCAACAGACCCTTTCAAAGAGCATTTATCACATTGAAAGATTCAGAGCTATTTAATGCAGATAAACATTAAATGAAATGTGCCACTGGGGTAGCTACATAGGCTACCTGATGTGAATTGGATAAGAGAAAGAAAGAGACTGGATTGTGCTTTCAGACTTTCTCCTGCAATGACCTCTTTAGAAAAGGAGAACAGATATTATGAGAAAATGTATGTCATCAATTTGCATTTATAGCGCCATAGCTGCTCGCTAGCCACTACGAGATTGGATGCAAATGAGCCGTTACTTTTATCAATGATCTTTATTGATCATCACATCCTCATCTCATGTATGTAAAAAAAAAAAGTATACAAGAATACATTAGGAAATCTTAGAAAACTAGAATTCTCATCTGAACATTGTAATGGCTTTTGAGGAAGCAGAAGAGGAGAATATATTGAAATCACATCTCTCTCTCTCTCTCTCTCTCTCTCTCTCTCTCTCTCTCTCTCTCTCTCTCTCTCTCTCTCTCTCTCTCTCTCTCTCTCTCTCTCTCTCTCTCTCTCTCTCTCTCTCTCTCTCTCTCTCTCTCTCTCTTCAAGACGGTTGTGATGGTTACAACTCATCTTTTGATGATGTTATATGGTTGGCATTTAAACAAATGAGACTTTTTAGGGAGCACTTATCATGGTTTACCTGCACAGTGTCATAATTTAAGTACACTCAATTCACTCTCGTCTTTTGGAACAACAAAACATTCCTGAGGTTGGACGTAATGCCTATTACTGTCCCCCATGAAGACGTGACGTGTAATAAAGAATTTGATTAAACCTCCTCTGTTTTCATTACAACTCATAAAGGTGTGCCATAATTGAATAATTTCCCAATGTGATCGCGTTGCCTGCTCCTTGAGATTCATTACAACTGTATCACTGTAATTAACATCCGAATCGTAAAACAACAAATAGGTTGCCTGAGTCTACACACAGATGATTTCATTTTGGGAAAAAAGGCTCAAGGCAAGGTCCTATTGAATCAAAACTGATTACTTGGCTTTTGCGGTAAGACACAAATAACATACTGTAGAACTGTTGTCCTCGCACCTCATATCAAAACGTTGTGTTCCATTAAATCCTTTTGAGAGAATTGTTTTAAAAATCCTTAAATAACACTAACTACTAGGATCCCTTACAGTTTGTGTATAACAGGCTCATATTGGTGTGGGGGAGGATATTATTGCAACATGATGTTCATCCAAAATAATGCATATTATTTATGTGCATATCTAAATAGGACTGGTAGCTCTGTGAGGATTAGGATCTTTCTCTATTCAACACCATACAACATCACACCATACAACATCACCTACTGGGGTAGTCATAGTCATCCCCACAGAATGATGCTGCCACCACCATGCTTCACCATAGGGATGGTGCCAGGTTTCCTCCAGACGTGACGCTTGGCATTTAGAGTCCTTTTGGCAAACTCCAAGCGGGCTGTCGTGTGCCTTTTACTGAGGAGTGGCTTCCGTCTGATCACTCTACCATAAAGCCCTGATTGGTGGAGCGCTGCAGAGATGGGTGTCCTTCTGGAAGGCTCTCCTATCTCCACAGAGGAACTCTGTAGCTCTGTCAGAGTGACCATCGGGTTCTTGGTCCCCTCCCTGACCAAGGCCCTTTTCCCCCGATTGCTCAGTTTGGCTGGGCGGCCAGCTCGAGAAAGAGTCTTGGTGGTTCCAAACTTCTTCCATTTAAGAATGATGGAGGCCAATGTGTTCTTGGGGTCCTTCAATGCTGCATACATGTTTTGGCGCCCTTCCCCAGATCTATGCCTCGACACAATCCTGTCTCTGAGCTCTATGGACAATTCCTTTGACTTCATGCTCTGACTTGCACTGTTAACTGTGGGACCACATTTAGACAGGTGTGCTCCTTTTCAAATCATGTCCAGTCAATTAAATGTACCACAGGCGGACTCCAATCAAGTTGTAGAAGCATCTCAAGGGTAATCAGTGGAAACAGGATGCACCTGAGCTCAATTTCGAGTCTCATAGCAAAGGCTCTGAATACTTATGTAAATAAGCTATTTCTGTTTTATATTTTTAATACATTTGCAAAAAATTCTAAAAAATGTTTTCGCTTTGTCATTATGGGGTATTGTGTGTAGATTGAGAATTTGTATTTTATTGAATATATTTTAGAAGTAAGCTGTAACGTAACATAACAAAATGTTGAAAACGGCAAGGGGTCTGAATATTTTCCAAATGCACTGTATGTGTAACTGATAGATGCACACACACACACACTACATGTTAATGTATTTTGTCTGTAATGCCTTTTCCGTTATGTGTCTGACCCCAGTAAGACTAGTTGTCGCCAGTGGAGTCAGCGAATGGGGATCCTAATCATTTATTTTTTTAAACAATCCTTTAGCAACAGAAAACGAAAACAAGCACTTCTTATTGGACAAATTCATGCAGGCCCCTTCCCGTTTCACCTGTTTGCTTCCATTTGGTTCCTAGTGAATGTTACCCAGCTAGATACTAGTTCAAACCTGCAGGCCACAATGTGTCAGACTGAAAACAGTGTCAGAGAATTCCAGAACCCTCACAAAAGAACCCCAGAAAACGTTTCTGACATGTTCGCTTTGTTACAAATTATTAGTCGCTTATTTTGTATTATAAACTAGGTGGTTTGAGCCCTGAATGCTGATTGGCTGACAGCTGTGGTATATCAGACCATATACCACAGGTATGACAAAACATTTATTTTTACTGCTCTAATTACATTGGTAACCAAGTTACTCTTGCCTTGCCTATATTTTACAACAACAAATGAATAAACATTTCCTGAAAATATGCCGTAGTTAAATAGAAACTAAACATTTATGCATTGTTTCAATGAAGCACAGTTCAATATTACATTTTCAAAACTAATTTGTAATATATTATTTCAAATTGACACCTTGTAATGATTTATCAACATTACATTATATGTTCAATATGCACGCACAAATTGCTAAGGGTTAAAAATCTAATGGATTATAATGTCTTCAAGGATCAATAATGGACTATGTGCATGATTATTATGTTGTGTATGTTACACTGTGGTTATTATGTGTCTAATCCTGAATGCTGATTGGTTAAAACCGCATTCCAGCCGGTGTCTATTTCACAAGTTACCACCGGCTAAATATATGACGTTAAAATGCCTATTTACCTCCTGGGTGGCGCAGTGGTCTAGGGCACTGCAGCGCTAGCTGCGCCACCAGAGACTCTGGGTTCGCGCCCAGGCTCTGTCGCAGCTGGCCGCGACCGGGAGGTCCGTGGGGCGATGCACAATTGGCCTAGCGTCGTCCGGGTTAGAGAGGGTTTGGCCGGTAGGGATATCCTTGTCTCATCGTGCACCAGCGACTCCTGTGGCAGGCCCGGGCGCAGTGCGCGCTAACCAAGGGAGCCGGGTGCATGGTGTTTCCTCTGACACATTGGTGCGGCTGGCTTCCGGGTTGGAGGCACGCTGTGTTAAGAAGCAGTGCGGCTTGGTTGGGTTGTGTTTCGGAGGACGCATGGCTTTCGACCTTCGTCTCTCCCGAGGCCGTACGGGAGTTGTAACGATGAGACAATATAGTAATTACTAGCAATTGGATACCACGAGAAAAGGGGGTAAAAAAAATTAAAATTAAATTAAAAATAAAATGCCTATTTACTCTGTTCCATCTGACTGCGCAATCCACTGTCTCATCAGCCCAGCCAGGCAATTTATAAACTTGATCTCCACTATAGAAAGCATTTAGTTTTCAACAGTGGAGATATCTATAAACCTTGCTGTCTCTCAGACATTTGCACAATTGTTGATCTCCAGATGTCCCATAGTAATGAACGTGTCGGGACGAGACAGACAGGCAGCCTGTCGAAATCATGAATAAGCTGGTATGTTACACTATGATTATTATGTGGTGTATGTTACACTGTGATTATTATGTGCTGTATGTTACACTATGTTCAGGCTCCTCAAAAGTGTTTCTGTATCTCCTCAGCTTTCACAATGCATATTAGGCTGCTGAATATCTTTCCATTGAAATTTTTGCCGCTCAATTCAAATAAAATTTGTGATGTTTTCCTCCCCACCGAAATCTCTGTTACGTATTCATCATATGGAGGCAGGGACTTTGTTTCCCTAGCATTTGATTTTATTTTAATTTTATTACGCCTTTTGAGATGTGTTCAATAACACCTTCTCAGATCTAAATTGCCTATGCCATTGCTTGGGGAAAGGAAATGATTTACCTATTTTCATACAGTAGCAACAATAGTGTTGTGATCAAATAAACCAGAAATATTCAAATTTTTTGCTGGTTACACTATAATATGTATACCCACCTTACATATTTCCTTTTTAATTGAACTATGAGCTTATCAGAAGAATTGCCCAATATTACCTTTGGAGGAAAATAAAGCAAGGACTGTCATGGATCTGTTCCATAGCATCCCAGATGTTAATCTGGGTTATATACTGATGATTAATTCAGGAACATCAGTAATACATCAGTAATACATCAACAAAATGTGGTCTGGGGCCATATGTATCAAGCGCCTCAGAGTAGGATTGCCGATCTAGGATCAGGTCCCCCTTGTTCATGTAATCACATTCATTGTGATCTGAAGGGGCTAAACTGATCCTAAATCAACACTCCTACTCTGAGACACTTGATACATATGGCCCCAGGATTCAACTTTTGAGACACACTAGACAGTATGTGATGTGCTGTAAGAGTTTGAGGAAATGTTACATTATTGTATGGTTCAAACTGACACATTTCCAACATGCTATATGCTAATGCACACATGGGACTTTGGACCGGTGTTGTGTGTTCCATATTTGCTCTCTCTCTCTATCTCCCCCATAATGGCATGTCTGTTTACAGCTAATACAAATCAAATCAAATCAATCAAATCAAATCAAATTTTATTAGTCACATACACATGGTTAGCAGATGTTAATGCGAGTGTAGCGAAATGCTTGTGCTTCTAGTTCCGACAATGCAGTAATAACCAACAAGTAATCTAACCTAACAATTCCACAACTACTACCTTATACACACACACAAGTGTAAAGGGATAAAGAATATGTACATAAAGATATATGAATGAGTGGTGGTACAGAACGGCATGGCAAGATGCAGTAGATGGTATAGAGTACGGTATATACATATGAGATGAGTACTGTAGGGTATGTAAACATAAAGTGGCATAGTTTAAAGTGGCTAGTGGTACATGTATTACATAAAGATGGCAAGATGCAGTAGATGATATAGAGTACAGTATATACATATGAGATGGGTAATGTAGGGTATGTAAACATTATATTAAGTGGCATTGTTTAAAGTGGCTAGTGGTACATTTTTACATAATTTCCATCAATTCCCATTTTTAAAGTGGCTGGAGTTGAGTCAGTATGTTGGCAGCGGCCGCTAAATGTTAGTGGTGGCTGTTTAACAGTCTGATGGCCTTGAGATAGAAGCTGTTTTTCAGTCTCTCGGTCCCTGCTTTGATGCACCTGTACTGACCTCGCCTTCTGGATGATAGCGGGGTGAACAGGCAGTGGCTTGGGTGGTTGTTGTCCTTGATGATCTTTATGGCCTTCCTGTGACATCGGGTGGTGTAGGTGTCCTGGAGGGCAGGTAGTTTGCCCCCGGTGATGCGTTCTGCAGACCTCACTACCCTCTGGAGAGCCTTACGGTTGTGGGCGGAGCAGTTGCCGTACCAGGCGGTGATACAGCCCGACAGGATGCTCTCGATTGTGCATCTGTAGAAGTTTGTGAGTGCTTTTGGTGACAAGCCAAATTTCTTCAGCCTCCTGAGGTTGAAGAGGCGCTGCTGCGCCTTCTTCACAACGCTGTCTGTGTGGGTGGACCAATTCAGTTTGTACGTGATGTGTACACCGAGGAACTTAAAACTTTCCACCTTCTCCACTACTGACCCGTCGATGTGGATAGGGGGGTGCTAGCCTCGGCACACACCTGTCAAGGCTGGAAAATCCCTCTGCCGTGACTGTGTCTACATCTGCCACACCGAAGCACAAAGTTAGGCTGCATTTCATGTAAAACAGAAACATCAGACGATCCGTAACACAGTTGTAATCAAACTGGAATACATGAAGAGCAAAGTTTAATCAGAAAGTTAACCTCGCAGGCTTCACACACCTGATTCATTCTCAGCCACCATAACATGCAATGTGGCACCACAACATGGCAAGAGCAAGATGAATTGACTAGGATTGCAAAGTTCCGGGAACTTTAAATAAATTCCCTGGTTTTACATAAATCCGGGTTGGAAGATTCCCAGAATCAGGAGGGAATAGGCAGGAAATCTGGAATCCTTTACAGGATTTCTGGAAGAAATCAGATAAAATTTATTGAAAGTTCCCAGGATTTTGCAACCCTATAATTTACCTTGTTGTGAACTTTGGTATCAGGTTGTCCAAGAGATGAAGGGCTGTGGGGTATGTGGTGATAGCCAACCAATGTTGCTTTAAAGTGTTGTCTCCAGAAGATGAAAAGGCAAGCAAGCCAATGATGGATATTTGTTATATGGGATTATTTTAACTGTATTATGGAAATACTGAAGGGATTATTCCAGGAATATAATAAGTGCTTTTGCTCTGAACAGAGGCTTACAAACAAATATTGTCTTGATTGAGGATCCAGTACTGTGACGGTAGGCTACGGAAACTCCAAAATGATTGATGCAGCATTGTCTTAATACATTAGTGTTGACATGCAGATCTGTATTTCAGGATCAATCAACGTAAGCAACTAATTAACCCCTGGGGACAACCTACTCCCCTATATGCAGCTAATGCTGCCTGCTCAATAATATAACAACTACATTGGAGCACTATGTATTTGGAAGCTCCTACATTATACTGTAGTATGTGACTGTGGCTATTTCTGACGCCTGATTTTATTTTTTACCTCAGTGGCAGTCTGTCATTTGTTAAACAACTCAAGAGTGCTGTCGTCTGCACGAAACATCATGCAACTCATATTTCTTAGAAAGACATTGCCATGAGGTGATGTTAGGTATAGAAACAGACATTCAAAGTTTCACTTCAACTCATGTTCTGAGACTTCAATTCTTCAAACATTCCATCGACATTGCAGGGATGGGGGCTATGCTGTGATCAAACAAAGTCCTGTCAGATAACAACAGGTTTCCTTTTCCTCCTCCTCTTTGGGGAACAAAGTATAACAAAGTATTCACAAAGTCCACTTCAAGAGTATTCGAAGGCCCTGACACTGGTGAAGATGCAAAGTCATCTCAAAGTCGAACACCCACCACTGCCTGACCAGAATCCTGGACAGCACTCTGAGGAAAAGGTAATCTGTAGTCCAATCAACCAGCGACAGAAAACCCCTTCTTATCACAAACAGTGGTGGGTCTATATAATGAACCACAGTACCTTGTTTGAAGCACCAATTGCAGTATCTGTCCACAAACAGCTTGGTGGATCGATATGGCACCGGCGTCAGGCCAGGTGAAGGAGTGGGTCAGATTCCTCTCTGCATAACCACAGAATCGTCAGGCCAATCAAATAGACAATATGCCATGAGTGGAAGGTCAATAGGTTTTTCTACTTATTGCGAACGTAGCACATACTAATGAGTGTCAATCAGAAGACTCTTCAGAAAGACCATTGATTGCTATTATCAATCGCAAGTGTTTCCCAGTACATAATATAAAATCCATGTGTGTTTTCCGAGTGGACAAAAATGTACTGGAAATCAATTAAAATCCACAGGAGTCTACAAAGGATCAATGATCAACACCATACCACACCATACTTAACCTTTTATACAGTATCTTCTGACAGAAGCAGAAAAATAGAGAATAAAATACACGGAAGTGGATTGTCTTGATCCATCTCAGGGTCTCTACTTTCCAATTGATGTCGGTTCCTAATTTCATCTCAATGGTTATTCTTTCATCAGAGTAATTATTACATGCTCTCTTTCAGAGACTGTTCATTAGACTCTGGAGTAACTAGGCTACACTGGCCCAGAAGGTTGAGCCATAGTATCTCCAACATGGGTCAAAAGGGCTGACTGGGCAAGAGCATTTAGTGGTCGGTGACAGTGACACACTAAGTGCTTTTAATTATTCACTAGTGGAGCAAGAGATACTGAGGCTAGAGCAATGGCTTTCACAATGTGGAACAGGGTTCTCATTGTGGTATAGATGCACATAAAAGCACTCTTCAAGTTACAGTCCAACACTTTTATACGAATCCAAGCTGACAGGTTTCTCGAGGGCTTGACGTGGGGGAATGGTTGTGGTTTACCGCCTTAGGTTTACCCAGGCCAAATCAAAACCCAGGCCACATTTAAGTGCAGTCCATGAGTGTCTGTGAACTGTACTGCACCCGCGTACTGGAACAAAACATAAAACAAATGGTCTGAGTTCTTTGAAGTTCTTCAGTTTAGCTCAGTTGGTAGAGCATGGTTCTTGCTATACCAGGATAGTGGGTTCAAGTCCTGAGACCAAGAACAAAATTGGTTCCCGCATGACTAAAAGCTTCTGCCAAAACGGCATATATTATTTATTGTATTAAGTATTATTTTATGTGTCCCAAGTGAGTTTTCCTGAAAGGACTGGCCCATAAAACAAGTTACAGTAGTTACAGCTGTCAGCATGTTTGGAAGAGGAATCATCGGATTTCCTGATTTAATTAGAAAAAATAAAGACATTAATCCACTAGCCTCCCTACTAGTGGATACCTTGTAGATTACTGAACAACATAGCTTAGTTTCTCTGCCAATGACACAGAACATTGAGCTTTTGTCCATGTCTATTCTGGAGCACAGCCTCTCTCATCCCCATAGAGTTGGGGCACTGTGACTAGGCTGCAGAAGCTGACACAGATGCACAGCTGTGCACCTGTCACACCTGGGCTTTGGAGTGCCAAGAGAGCAGCTGACTCCGTCTGCTTTAGGAGGAGAAAGGGGGGAGAATAACAGACTGCACCTGACACTGCCTCAGCACTGTGAAACCACAGGAGGAGCTGATGAAAGATAGCACAACATATCTCCACTGAATGATGCTGACACAGAGAAGCCAATCACGCAAATTTCAGTCTAATGTTTTGGTGCTGGCTCTCAAATCCTGGTCCGGGGGACAACTGTAAGAGGAAATGTGCTAAATTACTGTACATTGGAAAAGTATTCAGACTAGGCTGTAACGGTGACCGTATTACCGCCACACCGGCTGTCACGAGTCATGATGGCAGTCAAATTCCATGTGACCGTTTAGTTACAGTAATTAGGCTTCTCCAAGCTCTGATGCTGCTGATGGTCATTAGTAGCCTACCAAACTTGCTAACTGCCTGGTACTCCGCACTCTATTGTCCCTCTAATCACTCTGACATCAATGCAGATGTAATTGATAATCTATATTTATTTCTCAACCTTCCTAATATTGAGCATATTGCTTCTCTTTAAAACAGGAGTGTAGCTTACCTGGCTGGCATGAAAATGAACCACGATAAAAGCGTCCTCCATTCGCTATTTAAGTGCATAAATGAGATGTATTTTTTCCCCACTTCCCCTGTTTCGAGACAGGTGCATGATACTGGTCCATTCTAAATCAAAACAAATATCACACATATATTATTTAGTATACTGTATGTAAAGACAAGATTAAATCAAGAATAGTATGATGTGTGACAATATTAGCCTATCACTTCTGAATGATATATTATCACTTGTGAATGAAGTTTACGGCAAACAGGGCATGCTTTAAAAAAAAGTTTTTTTAATCATAGTCGCACATCTCATGTAGCATAGCCCATAGGCCTATACGTTTTCATAATGTTTGTATCACAACTAAAGTGGCCAAATAACTTTTAAGCACATTAATCCGCTTTACAATGGGTGTAGAACCTAACTGTCATACATACGCAGCGCATGAGTTTCAAGTTTGGGGAAGATCATTTTCACCATAAAAATGCACCTTTATAATATAAGCATTACATGCATAATTGCCTTTGTGGTCACTTTTGAGAATGGTGCTTTCCTGCTAATGGAACATTCGCGCTTATAGCCTACTGCCATGTGTGCATTGCTGTGCTTATAATGTTAATAAATAGCCTAATAGTTTATCAACATTTTGAGCTAAACGTTCTCATCTGTTGCGTCAGGCTCATTGCTTAAAATAGTTTTTTAAATGCTAGTGGTTCTATTAATTTGGGATCTATCGCATCCCACAACTGTCCCGGACTATGTTTGGAATATTTATTTCTCACACAGAATAGAAAAGGTCAAGTTTTGCACTATGGGTGATAGTAGATTGACATAGGCTAGTGCTTTTGATGTTCGTTAGGCCAACTCATCTTCTTAGCTGACGAAAAGTAAATGTAGACTGTTCTTCCAATATCTTCAATATGCGGCTTGGAATTGGATAAGGACACACGCAGTTGCTTCCCCGATGTGTCTGTCTGCACTTGTAGCCTGAGAGAAATACCTGATCACGTGACGGAGAGCCACGTGAATGAGAGGTGCTTCAACAGGCAGCTGGGACAAGGGAATTATAATAATTATATTCAGCCCAAGGGCATAACGGCTACTGGCCGCAAAAGGCATTACTTTTTTAGGGGGATTATGGCCACACGAAGGGAATGCAGCCTGGAAATTCGAGGCATTATCAAGTGCTTGTCCAATTGTGAATGAGAGACTGATGAAGTGTGTACAGCCTGAGCAAAAAAACAAAGCAGAGCTTAAGCCTTTGACGCATCTTTAAAAAAAAATGCATTAGAGTGGCATCATGCAGCTTTAGAATGTATTAAAAATCGAAACATTTAGCCCAATGTTTGTATCACATTGGAGTACCTGTTTCTTTGTTAACCACTCAAACACAAAGACCAGGGAGGTTTTCCAGAACTACTTCCATATTTTTTTTTACAGTGACCTGGGTCCCTGCATCTCAATCCACTGCATATGCCTATCTTGGCCTTCCACATCTGCAGTGGAACGTGGCAGAGCTACAGCGCTGAATGTCAGACCAGGAGACATCCCGAAAATAAGTCTTCTCATGAAAACGTGTGTAACGTTCGAACCATGGGATATAAACTAATATGACAGCTCTATGGAAAGAGGAGACTCGAACGAACACGATGGTGGTCTCCGTTTTGCATTACGACCCCACAAGTGTCATGGGACTCGTCTGAAGGTAACCCAGTCACTGTAAAAAAAAAAAATGGAAGTAGTTCTGGAAAACCTCCCTGGTCTTTGTGTTTGAATCTGTGTTTGAAATTCACTGCTCGACTGAGGGATCTTATAGATAATTGTATGTGTAGGGTACAGAGATTAGGTAGTCATTCAGAAATCATATTAAACACTATTATTGCAACTTATTACGTGTCTTGTTAAGCACATTTGTACTCCTGAACTTACAGTATTCAAATCAAATCAAATCAAATTGTATTTGTCACATGCGCCGAATATAACAGGTTTAGACCTTACAGTGAAATGTTTACTTACAAGCCCTTAACCAACAATACAGTTTTAAGAAAATACCCCCCACCCCAAAAAATTAAGAGATGAGAATAACAAATAATTAACGAGCAGCAGTAAATAACAATAGCTGGGGCTATATACAGGGGGTACCGGTACAGAGTCAATGTCAATGTGCAGGGGCACCGGTGTCAAGGTAATTGAGGTAATATGTACATGTAGGTAGAGTTATTAAAGTGACTATGCATAGATAATAACAGGGAGTAGCAGCAGTGTTCCAAATAGGGAGGGGGAGGGGCAATGCAAATAGACTGGGTAGCCATTTGATTAGCTGTTCAGAAGTCTTATGGCTTGGGGTAGAAGCTATTTAGGAGCCTCTTGGACCTGGACTTGGCGCTCCGGTACCGCTTGCCGTGCAGTAGCAGAGAGAAGAATCTATGACTAGGGTGGCTGGAGTCTTTAACAATTTTTAGGGCTTTCCTCTGACACCGCCTGGTATAGAGGTCCTGGATGGAAGGAAGCTTGGCCCCGGTGATGTACTGGGCCATAAGCACTACCCTCTGCAGTGCCTTGTGGTCAGAGGCTGAGCAGTTACCATACCAGGCAGTGATGCAACCCGTCAGGATGCTCTCGATGGTGCAGCTGTAAAACTTTTTGAGGATCTGTGCCCTCTTTACGACTATCTTGGTGTGCTTGGACCATGCTAGTTTGTTGGGGATGTGAACTCCAAGGAACTTAAAGCTCTCAACCTGCTCCACTACAGCCCCCTCGATGAGAATGGGGGAGTGCTCGGTCATCCTGTAGTCGACGATCATCTCCTTTGTCTTGATCACGTTGAGGGAGAGGTTGTTGACCTTGCACTACACGGTCAGGTCTCTGACCTCCTCCCTATAGGCTGTCTCATCGTTGTTGGTGATCAGGCCTACCACTGTTTGGTCAGCAGCAAATTTAATGATGGTGTTGGAGTCGTGCCTGGCCATATTAAGGCTTGCGATAACAAAGGGGTAGAATACTTATTGACTCAAGAAATGTAAGCTTTTCATTTTTTATTAATTTGTAAACGTTTTGAAAAACATAATTCCACTTTGACATTATGGGGTATTGTGGGTAGGCCAGTGACCAAACATCTCAATTGAAGTAATTTAAAATTCAGGCTTTAACAAAATGTGGAAAAAGTCAAGGGGTGTGAATACTTTCTGAAGGCACTGTACTTATCCATGGTATGACAATCTTAAAACAATTCCATATGTTAGCTTAGTAGAAATATCCCCAGGTATCAAATGAAAAATTGATTTCAAAAAGAGCAGATCAGCACAACAAAGTGGGGAAAGCCAATTAACATGATAAATGGTGAGCATCAGCTGTGCACAATGGGCCAAACATTTAAGGCGCCATTTTGTTTTCATAAATCAAGAATAGAAGCATAATGAGCATCCAGGTACAAAGCCACCATCTTGAGCCTCTGGTGAATCAGTCTCGGTGTGATTAATTGAGTTGGTCTCTGTGCTTGTTCCTGACTCTGAAGAGGTTCTCTGAAGTAATGACAGCCTATCCATTAAAACTAAGTTTTATAAGGCAATAATTTCCTCAAAGAGGCATCTGCTTTGGTGTCACAGAATGCCAGCAATAATGAGTCTGGTTCATTTAGAACTTATGTCATTAAGCAGATGCATGGCAGAGACATAGGACATTTACATTTAACATTTTACAGATTAGTCATTTAGCAGACACTCTTACCCAGAGCTACATACTCATACTTTAGTGCATTCATCTTAAATAGCTAGGTTAGACAACAACATCTCACATTCATAGCAAATTACATTTTCCCTCAACAAAGTAGTTATCAACAATGTCCGTGTTAGTAGGAAAAGAGGGGGGGTTCAGATGTTTTGGGAAGATCTGCAGGGACTCCGCTGTCCTGGCACCCCAGTGGTGGAACAAGCTTCCCCATAATGTCAGGACAGCGGAGAGAAGAACTTTGAAGAGCTTTGACTAGGCTGAGCGGGAGGGTTGGGAGGGTCAAGAGACCAGAGTTGGCAGAATGGAGTGCTCGGTTTGGGGTGTAGGCTTTGACCATAGCCTGAAGGTAGGGAGGAGCAGTAGAGAGAGGTAGCTCCCCTTATCAGCTTACTGTTGGATTTTGCCTTTGTCGAATGAATTCGTCTACTAAAAAAAACCAGAGTAGTTACTTGATATGGTGACAGAGATTGTAAAGTAGCCAATATAAATTAAGATTTCCACGTAGGCCACACAGCCATAAAAAATGTTGGAAATGTTTTCAACAGTATGGCTTAGTAAATTAAGTTGGAAGTTGTAGTTGTTGAGAAATGACTATCGCCTTCCTCTTTGTGCCAGTTTCGGGAAGAAAAACATACATGGAAAGGATCAGCCTGGCTTGGGTGATCACTGAAACAGTCACAGGGATTCACATGGAGCAGAGGAACCAGGCAGGATGGAGGATGAGCATCGCTGTGTCGTGACATTGAGGTGTCGTAACGTGGGAGAGGCGCAGAAGCGGCCCTGGCTATCAGCCATTGTTTAATCAGCGTACCAGTGCATCCGCTCCCAGGGTTTTAAATGCATCATAATGAGGGGAGGAGTACGCTTCCACTCCATGCCATTCACAGCTTGCAAAGCAGGCCATGAATGTGATGGGATAACTGGGTGCGTAGATATGGAGCACAGGTGCATACACGTTACAGATGGGATGGAGACGCATATATTTTTTTACTGCTGTCAGTAACGACTGCAAGATGAATTACCTGATGGCAGATATACTTTGACTGTGAACCGCTACAATATGAAAAACAAAGCTAACTCCTTTGACTCCCGAAAATCGATGCAAGATGAAGTCATGCTCCTGGTCAGAAGTTCATTCACTTACTTTCACCTGTCATTGTTAGCCAGTGAGAAAGCTGGTGAGAAAGCGTGTTTTAGAATTCCGAAGCTCACTCCGTACCAGCAGGCTTGAACGAGTGGAGTGGGAGGCGGGTTGGCGGAACATAAACCATTTCTGCAGACAAATAGTGTCCGGCAGAAATAGAACAGGTGCTCCTAGTCACTCATGATGGAGCTGTGCCTCCAAGGCTTCTCACAGCTGTCGAGTTCAGAATGTGTTCAGACTGTAGCAAACACTGTAGGTTGGTTTTCGCACTGTTACCTCTTTCCTAGGCTACTACTGGAAAAACAACAACATGACGCTGATAATAATGTTCTCTGCAGTCCAACCAAACATGAGCAATACGAATCAAAAACAAGTGGTTGTCAAGGTTACAGACTTTTCTGGCTGAACTGGGAGCTGTTTCTTTTCCTTAGCAAGAGGAGAGTGCCATCGATAGGATAAAGACCAGGTGTCAAGAATACAGCCCATTTGGTACAATATAATCGACACTGAGTAGAAACAACTAGAGTCCAGGGTCATGTCCCAAATGGCCCCCTGTTCCCTATATAGTGCACTACTGAATAACATAGGGAATAGGGTGCCGTTTGAAACACAGCCCAGGTCCAGCACATTCCATAAATCATTGTGAGGGATGAAATGAGGAATCCCAGGCATGTGCCTCCTCTCTTTGATTCCGTATCTGAGAACAGTTAAGCTTTCAGAGAGAAAGATGAACTGCTCATCCTGTAGGCCCCCCCATCCTCCCATTCATCAGCGCTGACAAGAATATGAATCCATTATGTGACTCTTAACCTGGAGAGGGGAGATTATCAACATTGTGATCGTTAATCATCTTTTACTGGAACATTCACCTGTCTCTGAAAGAGGATAGAAAATTCCACCGAGGTAGAAGTTGTTCAATGTTAAAATTCACTTAATATGTCACTGTTTTAGCACTGCAGTATGTACAGTATGTCAGTAATTGGTATGCCAATGATCACAATTAAGAAAAAGTTGTGATACATAATATTTTAATAATTTGTGGCTTTATCTTAACTTCAAATGTATTAACCTTGCATATATGTTCGCAGTATGATCAATGTGTCTGGTAGCGTACGTGCAAGCGCCTGCTGGTGTATCAGGGAGAAGTGGGATGTGAGGGAGGGAGAACTATGTATCAAACATAATAGCCTTACATGACCGCTGGCTTTCAGAGAGCCCACACTGAAACCATCGTAACATGGCTGTTCCCTTTAGGCAGTTTTGCATCATGGGCCATTAATGTTACTTCAGGGAGAGAGCTTTGCTGTGTAATTCGTAGAACGAGGAGCATCAGATGAGCACCTTGAAACCAGCAGTATAGAGTATTGAAACCAGCAGTGTAGAGTATTGAAACCAGCAGTATAGAGTATTGAAACCAGCAGTATAGAGTATTGAAACCAGCAGTATAGAGTATTGAAACCAGCAGTGTAGTGTATTGAAACCAGCAGTACAGCACAGGAGGCTGCTAAGGGAAGAACGTCTCATTTTTATTTATTTTATTTTATTTCACCTTTATTTAACCAGGTAGGCAAGTTGAGAACAAGTTCTCATTTACAATTGCGACCTGGCCAAGATAAAGCAAAGCAGTTTGACACATACAACAACACAGAGTTACACATGGAGTAAAACAAACATACAGTCAATAATACAGTAGAAAAATAAGTCTATATACAATGTGAGCAAGTGAGGTGAGATAAGGGAGGTGAAGGCAAAAAAAAAGGCCATGGTGGCGAAGTAAATACAATATAGCAAGTAAAACACTGGAATGGTAGATTTGCAGTGGAAGAATGTGCAAAGTAGAGATAGAAATAATGGGGTGCAAAGGAGCATAATAAATAAATAAATAAATACAGTAGGGAAAGAGGTACTTGTTTGGGCTAAATTATAGATGGGCTATGTACAGGTGCAGTAATCTGTGAGCTGCTCTGACAGCTGGTGCTTAAAACTAGTGAGGGAGATAAGTGTTTCCAGTTTCAGAGATTTTTGTAGTTCGTTCCAGTCATTGGCAGCAGAGAACTACAAGGAGAGGCGGCCAAAGGAAGAATTGGTTTTGGGGGTGACCAGAGAGATATACCTGCTGGAGCGCGTGCTTCAGGTGGGTGCTGCTATGGTCACCAGCGAGCTGAGATAAGGGGGGACTTTACCTAGCAGGGTCTTGTAGATGACATGAAGCCAGTGGGTTTGGCGACGAGTATGAAGCGAGGGCCAGCCAACGAGAGCGTATAGGTCGCAGTGGTGGGTAGTATATGGGGCTTTGGTGACAAAACGGATGGCACTGTGATAGACTGCATCGAAATTATTGAGTAGGGTATTGGAGGCTATTTTGTAAATGACATCACCGAAGTCAAGGATTGGTAGGATGGTCAGTTTTACAAGGGTATGTTTGGCAGCATGAGTGAAGGATGCTTTGTTTGCGGAATAGGAAGCCAATTCTAGATTTAACTTTGGATTGGAGATGTTTGACGTGAGTCTGGAAGGAGAGTTTACAGTCTACCCAGACACCTAGGTATTTGTAGTTGTCCACATATTTTAAGTCAGAGCCGTCCAGAGTAGTGATGTTGGACAGGCGGGCAGGTGCAGGCAGCGATCGGTTGAAGAGCATGCATTTAGTTTTACTTGTATTTAAGAGCAATTGGAGGCCACGGAAGGAGAGTTGTATGGCATTGAAACTCGCCTGGAGGGTTGTTAACACAGTGTCCAAAGAAGGGCCAGAAGTATACAGAATGGTGTCGTCTGCGTAAAGGTGGATAAGAGACTCACCAGCAGCAAGAACGACATCATTGATGTATACAGAGAAGAGAGTCGGTCCAAGAATTGAACCCTGTGGCACCCCCATAGAGACTGCCAGAGGCCCGGACAACAGACCCTCCGATTTGACACACTGAACTCTATCAGAGAAGTAGTTGGTGAACCAGGCAAGGCAGTCATTTGAGAAACCAAGGCTATCGAGTCTGCCGATGAGGATGTGGTGATTGACAGAGTCGAAAGCCTTGGCCAGGTCAATGAATACGGCTGCACAGTATTGTTTTTTATCGATGGCGGTTAAGATATCGTTTAGGACCTTGAGCGTGGCTGAGGTGCACCCATAACCAGCTCTGAAACCAGATTGCATAGTGGAGAAGGTACGGTGGGATTCAAAATGGTCGGTAATCTGTTTGTTGACTTGGCTTTCGAAGACCTTAGAAAGGCAGAGTAGGATAAATATAGGTCTGTAGCAGTTTGGGTCAAGAGTGTCCCCCCCTTTGAAGAGGGGGATGACCGCAGCTGCTTTCCAATGTTTGGGAATCTCAGACGACATGAAAGAGAGGTTGAACAGGCTAGTAATAGGGGTGGCAACAACTTCAGCAGATAGTTTTAGAAAGAAAGGGTCCAGATTATCTAGCCCGGCTGATTTGTAGGGGTCCAGATTTTGCAGCTCTTTCAGAACATCAGCTGACTGGATTTGGGAGAAGGAGAAATGGGGAAGGCTTGGGCGAGTAGCTGTGGGGGGTGCAGTGCTGTTGACCGAGGTAGGGGTAGCCAGGTGGAAAGCATGGCCAGCCGTAGAAAAATGCTTATTGAAATTCTCAATTATAGTGGATTTATCGGTGGTCACAGTGTTTCCTATCTTCAGTGCAGTGGGCAGCTGGGAGGAGGTGTTCTTATTCTCCATGGACTTTACAGTGTCCCAGAACTTTTTTGAATTTGTGTTGCAGGAAGCAAATTTCTGCTTGAAAAAGCTAGCCTTGGCTTTTCTAACTGCCTGTGTATATTGGTTTCTAGCTTCCCTGAAAAGTTGCATATCACGGGGGCTGTTCGATGCTAATGCAGAACGCCATAGGATGTTTTTGTGTTGGTTAAGGGCAGTCAGGTCTGGAGAGAACCAAGGGCTATATCTGTTCCTGGTTCTAAATTTCTTGAATGGGGCATGCTTATTTAAGATGGTGAGGAAGGCATTCTTAAAAAATAACCTGGCATCCTCTACTGACAGGATGAGATCAATATCCTTCCAGGATACCCCGGCCAGGTCGATTAGAAAGGCCTGCTCGCTGAAGTGTTTCAGGGCTCGTTTCAGGGCTCAGGGCTCCCATTATAGATGCAGACAATGAGGCAGTGATCGCTGAGATCTTGGTTGAAAACAGCAGAGGTGTATTTAGAGGGCAAGTTGGTTAGGATGATGTCTATGAGGGTGCCCGTGTTTACGGCTTTGGGGTGGTACCTGGTAGGTTCATTGATAATTTGTGTGAGATTGAGGGCATCAAGCTTAGATTGTAGGATGGCTGGGGTGTTAAGCATGTTCCAGTTTAGGTCGCCTAGCAGCACGAGCTCTGAAGATAGATGGGGGGCAATCAGTTCACATATGGTGTCCAGAGCACAGCTGGGGGCAGAGGGTGGTCTATAGCAGGCGGCAACGGTGAGAGACTTGTTTTTAGAGAGTTGGATTTTTTAATTTTCAAATTGTTTGGGTACAGACCTGGATAGTAGGACAGAACTCTGCAGGCTATCTTTGCAGTAGATTGCAACACCGCCCCCTTTGGCCGTTCTATCTTGTCTGAAAATGTTGTAGTTAGGGATGAACATTTCTGAATTTTTGTTGGTCTTCCTAAGCCAGGATTCAGACACGGCTAGAACATCCGGGTTGGCAGAGTGTGCTAAAGTAGTGAATAAAACAAACTTAGGGAGGAGGCTTCTAATGTTAACATGCATGAAACCAAGGCTATTATGGTTACAGAAGTCATCAAAAGAAAGTGCCTGGGGAATAGGAGTGGAGTTAGGCACTGCAGGGCCTGGATTCACCTCTACATCACCAGAGGAACAGAGGAGTAGTAGGATAAGGGTACGGCTAAAAGCTATGAGAATTGGTCGTCTAGAACGTCTAGAACAGAGAGTTAAAGGAAGTTTCTGGGGGCGATAAAATAGTTTCAAGGTATAATGTACAGACAAAGGTATGGTATGATGTGAATACAGTGGAGGTAAACCTAGGTATTGAGTGATGATGAGAGAGATATTGTCTCTAGAAACATCATTGAAACCAGGTGATGTCATCGCATGTGTGGGTGGTGGAACTGAAAGGTTGGATAAGGTATAGTGAGCAGGGCTAGAGGATCTACAGTGAAATAAGCCAATAAACACTAACCAGAACAGCAATGGACAAGGCATATTGACATTAAGGAGAGGCATGCTTAGTCGAGTGATCATAAGGGTCCAGTGAGTAGAGGTTGGTTGGGGTCACGGCGATTCAGACAGCTAGCCGGGCCATCGGTAGCAAGCTAGCATAGGATGGAGGTCTGTTTTTAGCCACCTCGTGCGTTTCCGTCGGTAGATTAGTGGGGTTCCGTGTAGTAGAGGGGATCAATCCAATTGGCAAAATATATATAGTTATAGTGACCCAAGAAAAAATAAAATAATAATAAAATAAAAATGTATATAAAAAATATAAAAATTGTCCGATAGACTTATTCAGATAGCAGCCGATAAGACAGCTAACAATTAGCGGGCCGCAGATGGGCATTCAGGTAACGTCGCGACGGAGGTGCCAGTTGGATAACTCCCTCGGGCAGATAACGTCGGTAGTCCAGTCGTGAAGGCCCGGTGGGGCTCCGCATTTGCAGTAAAACGGGTCTGGATAGGTGATTGTAGCCCAGGAGTGGCTGATGGAACTCTTCAGCTGGCTAGCTCCGGAATAATTGATGATTGCTCCGGGATCGACGTAAGCTAATAGACACATGGGTAGCAGCTAGCTAGCTGCGAAATACAGGTGTAAATGTCCAGAGCTTGCGGTTGAAATCCGGGGATATGGAGAAAAATAGGTCCGGTATGTTCTGGTCTGAGTCGCGTTGTACAAAAGTGGCGATAGATTTTCGAGCTAAAGGAATAGCTGATGACCACAAACCGTGGTTAGCTGAAATACTAACGTTAGCCAGTAAACTGGCTAGCTTCTGGGTAGCTTCTGGCTAGCTTCTGGTTAGCTTCTGGCTAGCTTCTGGTTAGCTTCTGGCTAGCTTCTGGTTAGCTTCTGGCTAGCTTCTATTGTGGATTTCAGATTTGAGGTAAATAATACTTTTTTAATTGGTGAGGCGGGTTGCAGGAAAGTGTTTTGAAGTTGAGTTTTTGGAAAATAAAACATATAAAAGATATGCGAAGAAAGGTGTAAATATATATATATACGGGACACGACAAGACTAGAACAAAAAGACGTCTAACTGCTATGCCATCTTGGACGAACTCATGATAATGGCCGGAAAGGAGCAAATGTAATTGCATCAAACACCTGGAAACCATGTGTTTGGTGTATTTGATACCATTCCACTCATTCTGCTCCAGGCATTACCACGAGCCTCATCTTCCCAATTAAGGTGTCACCAACTTCCTGTGCAGTGTAGTGTATTGAAACCAGCAGTGTAGAGTATTGTTTCCAGACAAATGTGCCCCATTCCAAAGTTGGAAAGATTAGAGGCAATCATTTTGTACAGATGTATGATTCTACTTTATACAAACATCTATAAAGGCTTAATGACACCTTCATAAACACTTTAAAATGTCCAAAAAGTTTCTCCACAAATTATTTACAAGGAAATGCGTGCAACAGTGTTATAAGAGGTTGTAACATCTGGCTCTTTATAGGGCGTTCATTAGTAGAACCAGATATATTGTTCAAACAAATTACACTTCACAAAGAAAGTACACTCACATGTTTGCGTCTCTCATTTAGTTGCAACAATCCTGCATCAGGGTTATTAGGGGTTCAGTGGGGATCATAGTCCTGCATCAGGGTTATTAGGGGTTCAGTGGGGATCATAATCCTGCATCAGGGTTATTAGGGGTTCAGTGGGGATCATAGTCCTGCATCAGGGTTATTAGGGGTTCAGTGGGGATCATAATCCTGCATCAGGGTTATTAGGGGTTCAGTGGGGATCATAGTCCTGCATCAGGGTTATTAGGGGTTCAGTGGGGATCATAGTCCTGCATCAGGGTTATTAGGGGTTCAGTGGGGATCATAATCCTGCATCAGGGTTATTAGGGGTTCAGTGGGGATCATAGTCCTGCATCAGGGTTATTAGGGGTTCAGTGGGGATCATAATCCTGCATCAGGGTTATTAGGGGTTCAGTGGGGATCATAGTCCTGCATCAGGGTTATTAGGGGTTCAGTGGGGATCATAATCCTGCATCAGGGTTATTAGGGGTTCACTGGGGATCATAGTCCTGCATCAGGGTTATTAGGGGTTCACTGGGGATCATAGTCCTGCATCAGGGTTATTAGGGGTTCACTGGGGATCATAAATCAAATCCTGAATATTATTAGAAGCAAAAAATAAATAATCCGTAACAAATCAAAATTGGACTGAGAAGAAAAGAAAAACACAGTTGATCAAAACAGAGGATTGCATATCCTTTGTGCTTAGTGTTATCCTGTTGTGGAGGGGATAAAGGCCCTAGAGCAACCAAAAACGTCAAGCTCATAAACTGAAATGGAAGACCACATGTTGGATGATATTTCAAATCATGGACAGCCTTGAGTGTTTGCTGTATTACACTCTGTGCCTGATGTTATTGTTAAGAGACAGACTCCTCTCACGGGTACCAGGGTTGTGAACTCAGCTTCTCTCGTTCTTCCACTCTATTACTCCTGTACGGCATGCTTCTGTTGCTTCACTCCACTCCTGGCTGCATTCAAACCAACAGTCCTTTCAGGCATCAAATCCCAAAACACAGGTTGGTTTATTTTAGTCAAACACACTCTCGCTCGCTTTGTATACCCATCTGTCTTACTCCACTTCATCACACTGGGGTTGGTATCGTTGGAAATACTGGTCTGGCAGTTCTGATGCCATTGCTCTATTGTTTTGAATCAGTTGGTACAACGCATAACCATCGGAAAACCTAATTCTGTGCAGAACTTTGGTCTCTCAACCAGAGACATAATCGTAAGTTAACCGTCTTAAAGATTCAGCTCACTGTTAATTCAAATAACTAACAAATGTCAACATGTTGCCTTGGAAATATTTGCTTTATTTCAATGTTTGACTCAGTTTGATGATGCAACAAACAGAGCCAAACTGAAAGTCTTATTTTCTATATGGCAAGCTCTCCCAGTGGTGAGCCTGCGACAGGACATGCTGCCCGCTGCCCTAGGGTAGATTCGTACCATTAACTCACCTCAGCACTATTCACAAGACAAAGGCCCCTGGACTCCAAATATCTACAGAGCCTTTGCAGAGGTGGCGGTTTCCCCTTTACGCTTTCAAAGTGGATTGAATAAAATGTAAAATAACCCTGTGTGGCAAATCAGTGTCATGGCTACAAGTGGTATGGTAAAGGTATTGTTGTGTTTAGAATTCTGACCATAGCTAGTGCTATACAAAAGTACTGACAAAGCCACCTCCATTTTTCTAGGTAGACCGACTTCAGGGGGCAATCCAGAATAGACTCATTCAATCCAAGAGCTGAATTGTGGTCTCTCTGGTACACAAAAGCTTGACCATTTCACAGTATTGCCAAAAACATCCAGCCCTGATTGGCAACTTTCAAGTTGGATTTCATCTTCTGCTCCACCAAAACAGACAACAATTCAGAAACCACAAAATCCTCACTACTTGTTGCTATGATACCATCCAACTGCTTAGTGTATGACAGACAATGTAGTATTGCCCAGAATAGCAACATTCACAGTCTCAGAAAATGTACAGTTGTCTCACTTTGACACAGCTACAACAATTTTACTGCAAAACCTAATTAACACAAACAGCAGAAATAACACTCAGATAAGTTTGCTATCATCCATGTGGTCTATATGGTTTTGGTCATTAAGTTGACAATGTCTCTCTGTTGGCCTCTCTGCTGTCCCTGCAGTCACAGTATGGGAGTCCATCATGCAATTACCTGCCTTAGGCCTCTGATGGCTTGTCGGCCCAGAGCAATCAATAACATCCATTGCAACACTTCACCAACTTAGGCATCCTGCAGCCTCTACAATTTCAACACTGCCGTAGGTCTGTGGAAACAACATTTTGAATAATCAAATTGCCAATCTGAGAAATCCTTGGAAATCAAACCAATTCATACACATAGGCGTAGTGCAATGTTCCATACAATTTTTGCCACTTCACTTCATATATTCATAGGAAATAAACAAGATATAGGTTTTTCCCCCCCTAAGATAATAGGTTTGTTTGTGTTTTATTGATTAAACTGAGTTATGGTGTGGTGGGTTTTAGATTGAGTATATTTCTAAACGGAATATGAAGAGGGAGGCAACATGAATGAAGTAGATTAGGTTTCCCTTCAAGGAATATTTCAATATCGTTATCCCATGACAGCAACATTTTTATTTGTGTGCTGCTTTTATTTAGCCTGGTAAGCAATACCAACTTGATTTATTTGCATAGTCACGGTTGCATAGAATATCTTCTCTGCAGAGTAGATAGGAGTCTTTGCATGCGTCTACTTGGTCAGCTCGAATGTCAGTCACTAATACGTTCCAGTTGAATCACCCTGTTTACCGTGACATAAAATATGACAGGTGTCATGTCATGTTCATGAAGCATATTGGGTTATTTAATGGATTTCAAGTTTTCCCGTAGGTCATGTCTTTAATGTCATCTGGAATTAGGGTTTAATCTTCTTCTTGCCCTGTCTTGCTGCATATACAGTTTTCAATAACAGTGGGCCCTGACAACCTGCCCAGAAATGAGTTCAAATGTCTCTAACGGAATTTTGTGCTAAAGATATTTTCTTTCAACGCTTCAGTTCAAAGCAGGCTGGCAGCTGCCATGGAACCACAACCAATCATGTGGTCATTGTGTCCATGGGGTCAGTCCCATGCAATGACAGACCCCTCCTAGAACTGGAGTGATATTGGTGGACACCCTTGGATGCATCCCAAATGGCACCCTAATTCCTTTATAGAGTCCATAGGGCTCTGGTCAAAAGTAGTGCACTATATAGGGAATGGGGTGCCATTTGGGACGTAAGCCTTGCAGTTTAGCTCTAGTTGTACGTGCTATCTTCGTGAGACAGTGTCTGAATAACAAACCACAGCCCAGTGTGTTGGTCGTGTATAACAAATCCCATCCCCTTGTGGGTGGTGTTCAAGTCACGGCACAGATGTGATACACTACTCAGTAGTATGGTGTATGGCTCACTGAGACTACATTTAGGGACATTGAGCACAAGGTCCATTTATCATACCATGAGTCAGAAAATGTTATTTCCACACTTCCGTAGCCCTGCACATTGTAAATATGGTATTGGAACTGACCCTGTATGTAGCTTCTTACTTCCTCCTGTTATTCTTATTTGTTATTTATATTTCTTGTGTGTTTTTGTTCTACCTTGTGTTATTTTTAGTGCTACATTGATATTGATTACTGCATTATTGGGGTTGGAGCTGCAAGAAAGGAATTGTACTGTACTTGTGCACGTGACATTAACACTTAAAACTTGAAGCACTGAGATACTCATAAAATAGTAGAAATTGGCCAAACAAAACACTATTATCTCTTGATGACATTTCTCCACTATATTCTCAGTGATTAACATACGCAAGCACAAGTGCACACACATTATACACAAACGTTATCCCTTCTTCTTGCCTGGTCTCTCCATTCCTCCACATTTAACGTCTTTGCTTATCTCTTGGAGCAGATGTTTTGTTTTGGTGGCAGGGGGCTCATTTCTTCTTTTTCCTTAAGATCGTCTTCAAACCCAGGGGAGAGGGAGCATGGTGTTATTGTTCAGATACCTCTCACCCATCATTAGAATAGGGATTAGATGCAAACAGGTCCTAATTAGCTAGGCACACCTCACCTCTTTGTCCGCCGGTTAGACTCGGTCAGCTCCTGCTTTCCACGATTCGCAGCACAACACCATTCCAAAATCCACACAGGAGGGGTTCTTTCCCCTGCCTCGCCACATTCCGAGGTTGTAGAAAAAAAAAGTTTTTCTTCTTCAGCAGTGTGTGGTGAAGCTCCCTTGATAAACCGGGTAAGGTAAGGCTTAAATGGTCTCATACTGTGCCCTATTTAGAGTACTATGGAAGTAGAAATGGAGAAATACTTTTAGAGTTTTCATTCGTTTTGGGGTAAACACTATCATGGTTGGTAAGAAGAGGCTCACAATAACTTGAAGTGAAACTTTTTTTAAGGCCTACACATTTTCCAGAGGAGGTCAACTTTCTTGGTATTGTTACTAAATAATTGACTTCAGGAGTATTTCATGTTTTAATAAAGATTATAGCCTAAATCATTAATTATAGAACACAGGATAAACCCCTCTGAAATGTGCTCCCTATCCAAATAAATCCTTTTGATTCAAACAGGAAGTTCACCCTTTGTTAGTGGTAAAAGGTCCCATTGAACAACCTCATTTATCTTCAGGGGTTAACAGACAATTATCTCCTGAACTTCTGTTCATCCATGTGTGTGTGTGTGTGGGTATTCATGTTTTGAGGGAGAGAGAGAGAGACAGACAGACAGAGAGAGAGAGAGTGAGGAGAATGGGGGAGTAAATATGATAAATATGCTAATGAATAGTAAATTGCTTTGGTTGTCTCTGTTCAGCTTGCAGTTGACGGCTAATGGAATCAAGAAGACACGCGCCCTCCAAATAAGGCAGATAATCGTTCCTGGGCCTGCAGGTCTCATCACTACCTGAACTGAATTACCGCCATCTCATTTAGGACGGCTTTTATCCCAAACTATTTTCACACCCAAACAGAAATTAGTGTCGGGTATCTGTTTATTCAGCTTTACAGTAAAGTTTTGTAATTCAAACAAACAAAAGATGTATAAAGATGTTGGAAAATATTGCCCTGATTGAAAATAGGAAATAAGGTCAGATTGTAAATGTTTAGGGTCACGTCACAGTGAAAAATGTGTATTTTAATATTTATTCTAATTACACTGTCCTTGGCTTTTTCCACTTGTGTAATAACCAATGCTGCTAAACTCTAGTAGCTACAATGTATGTGTTACTACAGTTATTTCTGTGTAGTTACATAGGTGTTAGCTATATAATTACATACATATAAAGTGATTCATAGGATCTCTGTGGGTATAAGGGCAACTTAAAGTATTTGGTAACAGTCATTTCTACCTGCATTGAAAGATACCTGCATTGTAGGGCCTATGGCTGGTTGCTAATACGCAAGTACAGTGTAGCTTGGAATCACACAAGGAGCTCAACTGGAAACTAACACATGACAAAACAGCATTCCGAAAGGCTGCACATGATGAAAAATGGTATGTTGGATGACAGTAGAATGTTATGTTTAAGGAAGAAACATCTGCAGGTAGGTAGGTGTAAGTGGTTTTCAAAGAGTTATAGATTTCCCCAGCTTGGATAGAAAGAACGTTATCACCAGCCAGCAATCCACCAAGACTATTAATACAACAGAAGCAAAATCAGGAACTTTGTCAGCTTGACACTGACATATTTTAATTAGAAATATGGTATCCACAGATTCACATGGTAAAACTATTCACACAAACACAATAAAACATCTCCGGGCCACAACACAACTTGATAATGTTTCTGTATCATTTTCTGATAAGGCTCAGATATTACACCATGGCAGGTATTGTGTATTGACAACCTATTGCTAAAAGTCTAAGAGCTGGTTTCCAGCACACAAGACATCTCTATTGAAACATGGACTAGAGAAAAACATTGTCTTGCATTCTACAAAAATGTAGACATAATCTATTCTTAGCCGATGAGCTTCAATTCAAATGAGAACCATAGAACTGAGACATAACCAGCTGTAAAACATTCTCAATACCAATATCCTCCAAAAATGTAAACTAATATAAGTGGAAAACATGTATACAGCCCCCCATGCCTTAAAGGGATACTTCAGGATTTTGGCAAGGAAGCTCTTTATCTGCTTCCCCAGAGTCAGATGAACTCATGGATACCATTTATATCTCTGCGTGCAGTTTGAATGAAGTTGCTAACCAGCGTTAGCACAATTGCTAACCAGTGTTTGCGCAATGACTGGAAGTCCATGGTAACTGCTAGCATGCTAGTAGATTATGAATATGATAGGGCTGTAGTTATGTCCAACATAGCTTCCCTGTTTTAATGCATCCCAAGTGGGGTTTCTCTGTCTCCGTGGCAGATGGGCTTGAATCTACTGATTCATGGCTGGCCGCAGGATCTGTAGCCTGTGTAGGTAATGCATACAGTACGTGCTGGGAGAAAAATGGTTGCCTTCTCAACATTTATATTTTAGTCATTTAGCAGACTCTCTTATCCAGAGCAACGTACAGTTAGTGCATTCATATTAAGAGGCCTCGGTGGGATAACCTCACATCTCAGTCATAGTAAGTACATTTTTCCTCAACAAAGTAGCCATTAGCAAAGCCCGAGCTAATAGGGGGGAAACATTCAAGCGCAAGTGTTAGTTCATGAAAGGCATACAGTTGAAGTCGGAAGTTTACATACACCTTAGCCAAATACATTTAAACTCAGTTTTTCACAATTCCTGACATTTCATCCAAGTAAAAATTCCCTGTCTTAGGTCAGTTAGGATCACCACTTTATTTTAAGAATGTGAAATGTCAGAATAATAGCATAGAGAATGATTTATTTCAGCTTTTATTTCTTTCATCACATTCCCAGTGGGTCAGAAGTTTACATACACTCAATTAGTATTTGGTAGCATTGCCTTTAAATGGTTTATCTTGGGTCAAACATTTCGGGTAGCCTTCCACAAGCTTCCCACAATAAGTTGGTTGAATTTTGGCCCGTTCCTCCTGACAGTGCTGGTGTAACTGAGTTAGGTTTGTAGGCCTCCTTGCTCGTACATGCTTTTTCAATTCTGCCCACAGATTTTCTATAGGATTGAGGTCAGGGCTTTGTGATGGCCACTCCAATACCTTGACTTTGTTGTTCTTAAGCCGTTTTGCCACAACTTTGGAAGTATGCTTGGGGTCATTGTCCATTTGGAAGACCCATCTGCGACCAAGCTTTAACTTCCTGACTGATGTCTTGAGATGTTGCATCAATATATCCACATAATTTTTCTTCCTCATGATGCCATCTACTTTGTGAAGTGCACAGGTCCCTCCTGCAAAGCACCCCCACAACATGATGCTGCCACCCCCGTGCTTCACGGTTGGGATGGTGTTCTTCGGCTTGCAAGCCTGTCCCTTTTTCCTCCAAACATAACGATGGTCATTATGGCCAAACAGTTCTATTTTTGTTTCCTCAGACCAGAGGACATTTCTCAAAAAAGTACGATCTTTGTCCCCATGTGCTAACCGTAGTCTGGCTTTTTTATAGCGGTTTTGGAGCAGTGGCTTCTTCCTTGCTGAGTGGCCTTTCAGGTTATGTCGATATAGGACTCGTTTTACTGTGGATATAGATACTTTTGTACGTGTTTTCTCCAGCATCTTCACAAGGTCCTTTGCTGTTGTTCTGGGATTGATTTGCACTTTTCGCACCAAAGTATGTTCATCTCTAGGAGACAGAACGCGTCTCCTTCCTGAGCGGTATGACAGCTGCGTGGTCCCATGGTGTTTATACTTGCGTACTATTGTTTGTACAGATGAACGTGGTACCTTCAGGCATTTGGAAATTGCTCCCAAAGATGAACCTTTATTCTGAGTTTGAAAGTAGGCCTTGAAAGCCATAACATAATTTCCTGGAATTTTTCAAGCTGTTTAAAGGCACAGTCAACTTAGTGTATGTAAACTTCTGACCCACTGGAATTGTGATACAGTGAATTATAAGTGAAATCTGTAAACAATTGTTGGAAAAATTACTTGTGTCATGCACAAAGTAGATGTCCTAACCGACTTGCCAAAACTATGGTTTGTTAACAAGAAAAACAAGTTAATGATTCCAACCTAAGTGTATGTAAACTTCCGACTTTAACTGTATATACAGTATACTGAAAAAAATGTGAAACGCAACATGGAAAGTACTCGTCCCATGCTTCATGAGCTGAAATAAAAGATCCCAGAAATGTTCCATACTGTACGCACAAAAAGCTTTTTTCTCTCAAATGTTGTGCATACATCTGTTTTACATCCCTGTTAGTGTATCACGATCGTTATAAGGAGTGGACCAAGATGCAGCGTGGGATGTTTCCATCCTATTATTTGAAAGAGAAACTTAAAGAACAAAAACAATAAAGCGAACAAACGAAACGTGAAGCTCAGAGTAGTGTTCGCAGGCAACTACAGTGGGGAGAACAAGTATTTGATACACTGCCGATATTGCAGGTTTTCCTACTTACAAAGCATGTAGAGGTCTGTAATTTTTATCATAGGTACACTTCAACTGTGAGAGACGGAAACTAAAACAAAAATCCAGAAAATCACATAGTATGATTTTTAAGTAATTAATTTGCATTTTATTGCATGACATAAGTATTTGATCACCTACCAACCAGTAAGAATTCCGTCTCTCACAGACCTGTTAGTTTTTCTTTAAGAAGCCCTCCTGTTCTCCACTCATTACCTGTATTAACTGCACCTGTTTGAACTCGTTACCTGTATAAAAGACACCTGTCCACAACCTCAATCAAACAGACTCCAACCTCTCCACAATGGCCAAGACCAGAGAGCTGTGTAAGGATATCAGGGATAAAATTGTAGACCTGCACAAGGCTGGGATGGGCTACAGGACAATAGGCAAGCAGCTTGGTGAGAAGGCAACAACTGTTGGCGCAATTATTAGAAAATGGAAGAAGTTCAAGATGATGGTCAATCACCCTCGGTCTGGGGCTCCATGCAAGATCTCACCTCGTGGGGCATCAATGATCATGAGGAAGGTGAGGGATCAGCCAGAACTACACGGCAGGACCTGGTCAATGACCTGAAGAGAGCTGGGACCACAGTCTCTAAGAAAACCATTAGTAACACACTACGCCGTCATGGATTAAAATCCTGCAGCGCACGCAAGGTCCCCCTGCTCAAGCCAGCGCATGTCCAGGCCCGTCTGAAGTTTGCCAATGACCATCTGGATGATCCAGAGGAGGAATGGGAGAAGGTCATGTGGTCTGTTGAGACAAAAATAGAGCTTTTTGGTCTAAACTCCACTCGCCGTGTTTGGAGGAAGAAGAAGGATGAGTACAACCCCAAGATCACCATCCCAACCGTGAAGCATGGAGGTGGAAACATCATTCTTTGGGGATGCTTTTCTGTAAAGGGGACAGGACGACTGCACCGTATTGAGGGGAGGATGGATGGGGCCATGTATCGCGAGATCTTGGCCAACAACCTCCTTCCCTCAGTAAGAGCATTGAAGATGGGTCGTGGCTGGGTCTTCCAGCATGACAACGACCCGAAACACACAGCCAGGGCAACTAAGGAGTGGCTCCGTAAGAAGCATCTCAAGGTCCTGGAGTGGCCTAGCCAGTCTCCAGACCTGAACCCAATAGAAAATCTTTGGAGGGAGCTGAAAGTCCGTATTGCCCAGCGACAGCCCCGAAACCTGAAGGATCTGGAGAAGGTCTGCATGGAGGAGTGGGCCAAAATCCCTGCTGCAGTGTGTGCAAACCTGGTCAAGAACTACAGGAAACGTATGATCTCTGTAATTGCAAACAAAGGTTTCTGTACCAAATATTAAGTTCTGCTTTTCTGATGTATCAAATACTTATGTCATGCAATAAAATGCAAATTAATTACTTAAAAATCATACAATGTGATTTTCTGGATTTTTGTTTTAGATTCCGTCTCTCACAGTTGAAGTGTACCTATGATAAAAATTACAGACCTCTACATGCTTTGTAAGTAGGAAAACCTGCAAAATCGGCAGTGTATCAAATACTTGTTCTCCCCACTGTATACCTAGACAAGATCCCACAAAGCACAATGGGGAAATAGCTACCTAAATATGATCCCCAATCAAAGACAACGATAAACAGCTGCCTCTGGTTCCCTTGGGAACCATACCAGGCCAACATAGAAATATAATACACCTAGATAACCCACCCTTAATCACACCCCGACCTAACCAACATAGAGAATAAAAAGCTCTCTATGGTCAGGGCGTGACATAGTGAGAATATCTCCTTTGCCAAGATAATCCATCCAACTGACAGGTGTGGTATATCAAGAAGCTGATTAAACAGCATGATCATTACACAGGTGCACCTTGTACTGGGGACAATAAAAGGCCACTCTATAATGTGCATTTTTGAGGGAGAGTGCAATTGGCATGCTGACTGCCGGAATTTCCACCATACCTGTTGCCAGATAACTACATGTTAATTTCTCTACCATTTCGCTACCTCCAACATAATTTTTGAGAATTTGGCAGTACATCCAACCAGCCTATGACTGCAGACCACATGTAACCACACAATTCCAGGACCTCCACATCCGGCTTCTTGATGAAGTATTTCTGTCTGTAATAAAGCCTTTTTGTAGGGAAAAACGAATTCTGATTGGCTGGGCCTGGCTTCTCAGTGCGTGGCCTGGCTCCCAAGTGGTTGGGCCTATGCCCTCCCAGGCCCATCCATGGCTGCGCCCCTGCACAGTCATGTGAAAACCATAGATTAGGGCTTAATGAATTTATTCAAATTGACTGATTTCCTTATATCATATCAAATCAAATCAAAGTTATTTATAAAGCCCTTCTTACGTCAGCTGATATCTCAAAGTGCTGTACAGAAACCCAGCCTAAAACCCCAAACAGCAAGCAATGCAGGTGTAGAAGCTGTAACTCAGTAAAATCATTGAAATTGTTGAATGTTGCTTTTATACTTATATTTAATATATATAGTACCAGTCAAACGATTGGACACACCTACTCATTACCGGGTTTTTCTTTATTGTTACAGATGACCTGGTGAAGACAGGTCAAAACTATGAAATAACACATGTGGAATCATGTAGTACCCCAAAAAGTGTTAAATAAACCTAAATATATTTTATATTTCTGATTTGAGATTCTTCAAAGTAGCCACCCTTTGCCTTGATGACAGCTTGCACCCTCTTGGCATTCTCTCAATCAGCTTCATGAGGTAGTCACCTGGAATGCATTTAAATTAACAGGTGTGCCTTGTTAATTTGTGGAATTTCTTTCCTTCTTAATGCGTTTGAGCCAATCACTTGTGTTGTGAAAAAGTAGGGGTGGTATACAGAAGATAGCCTATTTGCAAAAAGACCAAGTCCATATTATGGCAAAGAGAAATGACAGGCCGTCATTAAGACATGAAGATCACTCCATCTGGAAAATTTCAAGGACTTTGAAAGTTTCTTCAAGTGCAGTCGCAAAAACCATTAAGCGTTATGATGAAACTGGCTCTCATGAGGACCGCCACAGGAGGATAAGTTCATTAGAGTTACCAACCTCAGAAATTACAGCCCAAATAAATGCTTCACAGAGTTCAAGTAACAGACACGTCTCAACATCAACTGTTCAGAGGAGACTCCATGAATCAGGCCTTCATGGTCGAATTGCTGCAAAGAAACCACTACTAAAGGACACCAATGAGAGGAAGAGACTTACTTGTGCCAAGAGACACTGTCTGTAATTTATTTAGAATTCAAGGCACACTAAACCAGCATGGCTACCACAGCATTCTGCAGCGATACGCCATCCCATCTGGTTTGCGCTTTGGACTATCATTTGTTTTTCAACAGGATAATGACACAACACACCTCCAGGCTTCGTAAGGGCTATTTGACCAAGAAGGAGAGTGATGTAGTTCTGCATCAGATGACCTGGCCTCCACAATAACCCTACCTCAACCCAATTGAGATGGTTTGGGATGGTTTGGGATTAGATGGAACGCAGAGTGAAGGAAAAGCAGCCATCAAGTGCTCAGCATACGCGGGAACTCCTTCGAGACCGCTGAGACCGCCCTTCGAGACCGTTGGAAAATCAAATCAAATCAAAGTGTATTTGTCACGTGCGCCAAATACAACAGGTGTAGACCTTACAATGAAATGCTTACTTACAGGCTCTAACCGATAGTGCAAAAAAGGTGTTAGGTGAACAATAGGTAAGTAAAGAAATAAAACAACAGTAAAAAGACAGGCTATATACAGTAGCGAGGCTATAAAAGTAGCGAGGCTACATACAGACACCGGTTAGTCAGGCTGATTGAGGTAGTATGTACATGTAGATATGGTTAAAATGACTATGCATATATGATGAACAGAGAGTAGCAGTAGCGTAAAAGAGGGGTTGGTGGGTGGTGGGTGGCGGGACACAGTGCAGATAGCCCGGTTAGCCAATGTGCGGGAACAGTGGTTGGTCGGCCCAATTGAGGTAGTATGTACATGAATGTATAGTTAAAGTGACTATGAATATATGATAAACAGAGAGTAGCAGCAGCGTAAAAAGAGGGTTTGGGGGGGGGGGGGGGGTTGGGGGGGTGGCACACAATGCAAATAGTCCGGGTACCATTTGATTACCTGTTCAGGAGTCTTATGGCTTGGGGGTAAAAACTGTTGAGAAGCCTTTTTGTCCTAGACTTGGCACACCGGTAACGCTTGCCATGCGGTAGTAGAAAGAACAGTCTATGACTGGGGTGGCTGGGGTCTTTGTTATTCTGGCACCACACGGCCAGGTCTCTGACCTCCTCCCTGTAGGCCTTTCTCGTCGTTGTCTGTGATCAGGCCTACCACTGTTGTGTCGTCTGAAGCTGGTTGAGAGAATGCCAAGAGTGTGCAAAGCTGTCATCAAGGCAAAGGGTTGCTGCTTTGAAGAATCGAAAATATAAAATATATTTAGATTAGTTAAACACTTTTTTTGGTTACTTTCATAGTTTTGATGTCTTCAGTATTATTCTACAATGTAGAAAATAGTAAAAATGTATGATGTGTAAGAATGATTATTTCCAGAGCACGTACACATTTACCACTGCACGTCGTCATTGGGGCCGGATCATCTCCGCACTATTTTGAATTACTTGTCTCTTCCTTCCATTAACAGGTAGTGAGACAAGGCACGAATAGTTGAATACAGTGCCACGACATGGTTTTGAATCAGCCTGTTAATCATTGTGTAGGAAAGGAACTGACACCGCTGTCATCTTCTGACCCCTCGCTCATCTTTTCACTTTCCTGTTTTGCATCGAAGTAGGGAACCTTTAAATGCCTCTGGAACATCTTGTTTTACTTGTAACGGGAACAAAAACAAGGAGTGTGAAGGTTGAAGGATACATTTTCTCATCAAAGATAAGGCTTTAAAAGGACAGCCATAACCTTATGCTTTGAGGAGAAGTCGTGTAGGACTAGACAAAACATGGAGTGATACTTTTCTGTCTCTTTTTTTCTTACTTACAGTGACGCTTTACTTGCACCATGAAGCTGAGTCTTCTCGCAGACATAACTTTGAACCTGTCAGAACAACTGATGGCAGGTGACATCACTAATTTCATTTATTTAACCTTTATCTAACTAGACAAGTCAGTTAAGAACAACTTTGTTTTACAATGTCGGCCTACCCCCGTCAAACCCTAACCCGGATGACGCTCGGCCAATTGTGCGCCGCCCTATGGGTCTCCCAATCACGGCCGGTTGTGATACAGCCTGGAATCAAACCAGGGTCTGCAGTGACGCTTCTAGCACGGAGATGCAGTTCCTTAGATCGCTGCGCCACTCGGGAGCCCCAATTATGACATAGTGTACAGTAACACTCAGCCATCAGACTGCTGAACACTTGTTCATATAAATGGTTAAAAAAAATCGATATAGCCCCCAAAAAGGTTGTAACCATAATGGAACCCTTTTTTCTATATAGAAGCTTTTTTAATGGTTATTTATAGAACCTTAGGAATGGGTCCTTTATAGCACCATACAGATTCCATTTAGATCCTTCAATCCAAGGGTTCTGCTATGGTTTCAATCCAACTATTTAGAACCATCATTTTCTTCTGTTTACACATGACTAATAAAACTTGAAACTTGAACTCATGACAAATAGGACTTGTCAGACTTGAAACTTGGCAAACGTACAAGATACTTGTGGTTAGAGGTGTTATCCATCATGAAATGCTGTAAAGTTATTGTCATGGTAATGAATTCTTATGACAGCTGTCAAGCCTAAACAATAGAGATATGTTTATTGTATAGCTTTTGTTTAAGTTATGCCACTGAATTTGAGACCAAATGTGGTATAGATAAAATATGGGAGACTTAGATGTTGTGAAGGAAGGGCAAATGCTGTCACAGTGGACTTAAAAGGGAATTTCAGTATTTTACATAGCATTTGGAAATTATTCAGACCCCGAGACTTTTTCGACATTTTGTTATTTTACAGCCTTTTTCTAAAATCTATTAAATAAATAAAAATCATCATCAATCTAAACACAATACCCCATAATGACAAAGCAAAAACATGTTTTTAGAATGTTTGCAAATGTATTAAATATAAAAAACATGAATAACTTATTTACATATGTATTCAGACTCTTTGCTATAAGACTCGAAATTGACCTCAGGTGCATCCTGCTTCCATTGATCATCCTTGAGATGTTTTGATAAATTCAATTGACTGGACAGGATTTGGAGAGGCATACACCTGTCGATTTAAGGTCCCAAAGTTGACAGTGCATGACAGAGCAAAAACCAAGTCCTAAGGTCGAAGGAATTTTCCAAAAAGCTTCGAGACAGGATTATGTCGAGGCACAGATCTGGGGAAGGGTACCAAAAAATGCCTGCAGTGTTGAAGGTCCCCAAGAGCATAGTGCCCTCCATCATTCTTAAATGGAAGAAGTTCGTAACCACCAAGCCTCTTCCTAGAGCTGTCCGCCCGGCCAAACTGAACAATCGGGGGAAAAGGGCCTTGGTCATGGATGTGACCAGGAACCCGGTGGTCCCTCTGACAGACCTCCAGAATTCCTCTGTAGAGATGGGAGAACCTTCCAGAAGGACAACCATCTCTGCAGCACTCCACCAATCAGGCCTTTATGATAGAGTGGCCAGACGGAAGCCACTCCTAAGTAAAAGTCACATGACAGCCCGATTGGAGTTTAAAGGACTCTCAGACCATGAGAAACACGATTCTCTGGTCTGATGAAACCAAGATTCTTTGGCCTGAATGTCAAGTGTCTGGAGGAAACCTGGCACCATCCCTACGGTGAAGCATGGAAGTGGCAGCATCATGCTGTGGGGATGTTTTTGCAGCGGCAGGGAGTGGGAGACTAGTCAGGATTTAGGAAAAGATGAACAGAGCACAGTACAGAGAGATCCTTGATGAAAACCTGCTCCAGAATGCTCAGGACCTCAGACTGGGGCGAAGGTTCAGCTTCCAACAGGACAACGACCCTAAGCACACAGCCAAGTCAATGCAGGAGTGGCTTCCGGACAAGTGTCTGAATGTCCTTGAGTGGCCTAGCCAGAGACCGGACTTGAACCTGATCGAACATCTCTGGAGAGACCTGAAAATAGCTGTGCAGTGACTCTCCCTTTCCAACCTGACAGAGCTTGAGAGGATCTGCAGAGAAGAATGGGAGAAACTCCCCAAATACAGATGTGCCAAGCTTGTAGCGTCATACCCAAGAAGACTCAAGGCTGTAATTGCTGCCAAAGGTGCTTCAACTAAGTATTGAATAAATGGTCTGAATACTTATGTAAATGTGATATTTCAGTTCTTTATTTTTAATACATTTGCAAACATTTCTAAAACCTGTTTTTGCTTTGTAGTTATGGGGTATTGTGTGTAGATTGAGGAGGGGGCAAAACTATTTAATCAATTTTAGATTAAGGCTGTAATGTAACACAATGTGGAAAAAGTCAAGGGGTCTGAACACTTTCCGAATGCACTGTACAACTTGGTGTTAGATGGTTACTTATCCTGAAAGTATTCTATGGACCTTGAAAAATTGTAATTCATGGTTCAGTTTGTAAACCATGGATTACAATTTCCCCTGGCCCATTGACTCATTTCACAGTGAGGAACCATCTAACATCAAGTCGTTAAATACTGAACTTCCCGTTTAATCATGCAAAAATATAAGGCTTATACCAGAGACTGATGAGGAAGCGAGACATCCCACTCGCTCATTTTGTCTCGTTCATATACTGTAGTACAAGCAGACCAGACCAATGACTGTACATGAAGGGACCAGACCCACCTGCTATCGTATTGGTGTCTATGGGAAACTCACCCCTTAAAGCAGACCACATTTGTGACAATTCTTTCAAATGGTAAATGGCCTGAGTAAGAAATCTTCATTTATCCATCATCTTTGGCTTAGACATTAACTTACTGACTATTTGTGAGAGCTGTGTCTTTGAGCAAGTAAAAAGATGAATGATTAATTTGATAGAATACATCATGTATCGACCATACGGCAATGCTAAGTCATTTTCCATATTCTTTTGTGGGTTTCATTTGGGTGGGAATAGCTTGTCTAAAAAATAGGCCTAGAGATCAGACCATTCACCTAGCGAGTTTCTTGCCACTTTGACTTAAATGTTTTACATCAGCCTGCAAGCAAACCTTTCCCCATACATCCTCTCACTGCATAAATCTTTCACTGCTGTCCCTCTGTGTTACACTCAGCTAGGTGTGGGCGCTGGGAATTGAATCAGCTTACTTCACACGTTATTAAGTGCAGTGCAGGTGAGAAATACATCCACCTGTCTGCTTGTTGTTAGAGCTAAAACAATATACGCTCAATCAAAGTGGTGGAGTCGAGTCAGCATTTAACAGATGGGATGGGAGGCACATCTTGTGCAAGATTGAAATCATAGTGGTATAGCACTCAGTGTTACACATTATTAGACTGATGTTATGTGCATTGGTTCCATGTATTTGCATTGGGCTTGCACATAGCTAGTGGGCTCTTGTGACACTACTATGATTCAAGCTACTTACATTCACCAGTCAGAACATACTCTGCTACTTACTAGAGAGACACTAAGTACATTTACATTTACATTTTAGTCATTTAGCAGACGCTCTTATCCAGAGCGACTTACAGTAGAGTGCATACATTTTATTACATTTTTATTTTTTTTTACATACTGAGTAGATCTGAAAAAACATTGACTGCATATTGTTTTGCTCTTAGTCACCAGCATTGCATGTCATCATACTTGTAAGCAATGATCTGCTCTCCTCCGTCAAAGATGTAACAACTAGATCACTGCTTCGATTACGTGGATTGGGATATGTTCCGCATTGCGTCCAACAACAACATTGACGAATATGCTGATTCGGTGAGCGAGTTCATTAGAAAGTGCATTGACGATGTCGTACCCACAGCAACGATTAAAACATTCCCAAACCAGAAACCCAGACGGCATTCCCAGCCGCGTCCTCAGAGCATGCGCAGACTAGCTGGCTGGTGTGTTTAAGGACATATTCAATCAATCCTTATCCCAGTCTGCTGTTACAACATGCTTCAAGAGGGCCACCATTGTTCCTGTTCCCAAGAAAGCTAAGGTAACTGAGCTAAACGACTACCGCCCCGTAGCACTCACTTCCATCATCATGAAGTGCTTTGAGAGACTAGTCAAGGACCATATCACCTCCACCCTACCTGACACCCTAGACCCACTCCAATTTGCTTACCGACCCAATAGGTCCACAGACGACGCAATCGCAACCACACTGCACACTGCCCTAACCCATCTGGACAAGAGGAATACCTATGTGAGAATGCTGTTCATCGACTACAGCTCAGCATTTAACACCATAGTACCCTCCAAACTCGTCATCAAGCTCGAGACCCTGGGTCTCGACCCCGCCCTGTGCAACTGGGTCCTGGACTTCCTGACGGGCCGCCCCCAGGTGGTGAGGGTAGGTAACAACATCTCCACCCCGCTGATCCTCAACACTGGGGCCCCACAAGGGTGCGTTCTGAGCCCTCTCCTGTACTCCCTGTTTACCCACGACTGCGTGGCCATGCACGCCTCCAACTCAATCATCAAGTTTGCGGACGACACTACAGTGGTAGGCTTGATTACCAACAACGACGAGATGGCCTACAGGGAGGAGGTGAGGGCCCTCGGAGTGTGGTGTCAGGAAAATAACCTCACACTCAACGTCAACAAAACAAAGGAGATGATTGTGGACTTCAGGAAACAGCAGAGGGAGCACCCCCCTATCCACATCGACGGGACAGTAGTGGAGAAGGTGGAAAGTTTTAAGTTCCTCGGTGTACACATCACGGACAAACTGAATTGGTCCACCCACACAGACAGCGTTGTGAAGAAGGCGCAGCAGCGCCTCTTCAACCTCAGGAGGCTTGTCACCAAAAGCACTCACAAACTTCTACAGATGCACAATCGAGAGCATCCTGTCGGGCTGTATCACCGCCTGGTATAGCAACTGCTCCGCCCACAACCCTAAGGATCTCCAGAGGTTAGTGAGGTCTGCACAACGCATCACCGGGGGCAAACTACCTGCCCTCCAGGACACCTACACCACCCGATGTCACAGGAAGGCCATAAAGATCATCAAGGACAACAACCACCCGAGCCACTGCCTGTTCACCCCGCTATCATCCAGAAGGCGAGGTCAGTACAGGTGCATCAAAGCAGGGACCGAGAGACTGAAAAACAGCTTCTATCTCAAGGCCATCAGACTGTTAAACAGCCACCACTAACATTTAGTGGCCGCTGCCAACATACTGACTCAACTCCTGCCACTTAATAATGGGAATTGATGGAAATTATGTAAAAATGTATCACTAGCCACTTTAAACAATGCCACTTAATATAATGTTTACATACCCTACATTACTCATCTCATATGTATATGTATATACTGTACTCTATATCATCTACTGCATCTTGCCATCTTTATGTAATAACTGTATCACTAGCCACTTTAAACTATGCCACTTTATGTTTACATACCCTACATTACTCATCTCATATGTATAGACTGTACACTATACCATCTACTGCATCTTGCCTATGCCGTTCTGTACCATCACTCATCCATATATCTTTATGTACATATTCTTTATCCCTTTACACTTGTGTGTATAAGTAGTAGTTGTGGAATTGTTAGGTTAGATTACTTGTTGGTTATTACTGCATTGTCGGAACTAGAAGCACAAGCATTTCGCTACACTCGCATTAACATCTGCTAACCATGTGTATGTGACAAATAACATTTGATTTGATTTGATTTAATTCTCAAAATTTCTATGCAGATTTTCTGTAGAACATTTTTCAGTTATTTACACATATATCCAACTGAGAGAGCCTTTGGAATTCTTCATTCATCATTTTAAATGGAATTCATAATCTGTGTAAATGCAAGTTTGGTGGAGGTAAAGCAAGTAAAAAAAAAAAAAGCTTTAACAAAAACACGCAGGCATCCACAGCATGTAATAACAGGCCTGGTCGTGCGTTTCCAGGCAGGTTTTTTTTCCCTCGGTGTACATCTCACTTGCTATTTGCGTTTTCCAAATCTGTCTGCAGGTCTGGTGCCTCAGCATTAATCTTTCAGGCCAAGCTTAGCTTACTCCATTGTGGAAAGACTTGGAGAGGGAAGCCCCATCCACAGCAAAGCTTTTAGCACTGGTGAAGCCTGAAGGAAGCGATAACAAATTCAAGCAGTAGGAGTTTTTCATATTCATGCACCCATTTCCCCCCAAGTCAACTTAACGTTTCTTTCTCTGTTCATATTTCCTTAGGAACTTATCCAAACTTGATTGATTATTGCAGTAGCTTTGTAATATTGTGCTTTTGTGTTCCTACTTACATAGTAGGTTTGGTAAATTGGAGGTTGTCCCTATGTGTCTTGTCTGTTCTACATCTTTATACTTGGACAAAGGCTGTGGGTAGAGTTCGGAAAGTTCTGGAATGCTAAACAGTTTTAGGTAATTAAAAATGTAATTACAAATTTATACAGTGGGGAGAACAAGTATTTGATACACTGCCGACTTTGCAGGTTTTCCTACTTACAAAGCATGTAGAGGTCTGTCATTTTTATCATAGGTACACTTCAACTGTGAGAGACGGAATCTAAAACAAAAATCCAGAAAATCACATTGTATGATTTTTAAGTAATTAATTTGCATTTTATTGCATGACATAAGTATTTGATCACCTACCAACCAGTAAGAATTCCGGCTCTCACAGACCTGTTAGTTTTTCTTTAAGAAGCCCTCCTGTTCTCCACTCATTACCTGTATTAACTGCACCTGTTTGAACTCGTTACCTGTATAAAAGACACCTGTCCACACACTCAATCAAACAGACTCCAACCTCTCCACAATGGCCAAGACCAGAGAGCTGTGTAAGGACATCAGGGATAAATTGTAGACCTGTACAAGGCTGGGATGGGCTACAGGACAATAGCCAAGCAGCTTGGTGAGAAGGCAACAACTGTTGGCACAATTATTAGAAAATGGAAGAAGTTCAAGATGACGGTCAATCACCCTCGGTCTGGGGCTCCATGCAAGATCTCACCTCGTGGGGCATCAATGATCATGAGGAATGTGAGGGATCAGCCCAGAACTACACGGCAGGACCTGGTCAATGACCTGAAGAGAGCTGGGACCACAGTCTCAAAGAAAACCATTAGTAACACACTACGCCGTCATGGATTAAAATCCTGCAGCGCACGCAAGGTCCCCCTGCTCAAGCCAGCGCATGTCCAGGCCCGTCTGAAGTTTGCCAATGACCACCTGGATGATCCAGAGGAGGAATGGGAGAAGGTCATGTGGTCTGATGAGACAAAAATAGAGCTTTTTGCTCTAAACTCCACTCGCCGTGTTTGGAGGAATAGAAGGATGAGTACAACCCCAAGAACACCATCCCAACCGTGAAGCATGGAGGTGGAAACATCATTCTTTGGGGATGCTTTTCTGCAAAGGGGACAGGACGACTGCACCGTATTGAAGGGAGGATGGATGGGGCCATGTATCGCGAGATCTTGACCAACAACCTCCTTCCCTCATTAAGAGCATTGAAGATGGGTCGTGGCTGGGTCTTCCAGCATGACAACGACCCGAAACACACAGCCAGGGCAACTAAGGAGTGGCTCCGTAAGAAGCATCTCAAGGTCCTGGAGTGGCCTAGCCAGTCTCCAGACCTGAACCCAATAGAAAATCTTTGGAGGGAGCCGAAAGTCCGTATTGCCCAGCGACAGCCCCGAAACCTGAAGGATCTGGAGAAGGTCTGTATGGAGGAGTGGGCCAAAATCCCTGCTGCAGTGTGTGCAAACCTGGTCAAGAACTACAGGAAACGTATGATCTCTGAAATTGCAAACTAAGGTTTCTGTACCAAATATTCAGTTCTGCTTTTCTGATGTATCAAATACTTATGTCATGCAATAAAATGCAAATTAATTAATTAAAAATCATACAATGTGATTTTCTGGATTTTTGTTTTAGATTCCTTCTCTCACAGTTGAAGTGTACCTATGATAAAAATTACAGACCTCTACATGCTTTGTAAGTAGGAAAACCTGCAAAATTGTCAGTGTATCAAATACTTGTTCTCCCCACTGTATATACACAGTTTGACTCCATAATACAGTCTTAGCTCAGCTTTTCCTTGAATAGTTGTGTGTAGGATGAAGGTGAACCACTGTGTTGCCCCTGAGTGAATACCTGCAGCTGCTCATTAATGGCATCTCCATCTATTCATCTTCCACAATGAATTTTTCCCCAAAGGAAGAATCATCCAATGGCATCTATAGTGCAATAAAGAGCTGAAATAAAAATGAAGCAATGTCATTACCAACCTTCCAAAAAAAGAGTGAAGCGGATCCCTTAGCAAATGAGATTCTACAAAAAATGGGCACCGCTACAACGAAAGAGCAAGCTCCAGATACTTAATTAAACACCTTATTCTTTATTGAATTGAAGACAGTGAAAGAAGAAGAGAGGGAGGATGTGATGGTGGGAGCAAAGGAAATAGAGGGTGGAATTTCAGGTTTATTGTTACTTTCCTAGTATTTTTTTCTCTGTGGCTGAAAAAATAGCACAGAGCCTTGTTGCTCCCGGCGATGAAACTCAAAAGCTAAAAGTCTCTGAAAGCTTCTCATTCAGAGGCAGCAACGACCATAATCTTAGAGAATGAATGGCTTTGGGCTTTCGAAAATTAGCATTCCTTTCATTGCCATCTCAGGATTGATTAACAAAAAAAAATCACGTCTGGAACTGGAGCCATCTTTTCTTACCCACTACTTATTTTCCATTGTTTGGGTGCAAGAGTAACCAATGCATTTGGGTCTCTGAGTAGTCAAAAACTCATGCAAGCATTGATGATGTAAACGGTATGACAACATTAGATTATTTCCCATCAGCAGCTTGGATGTTGTGCCATTGTCAATGTTCTTGGTTTCAATGATACTTATTGTTGGTGAATGGCATTTGAGACAAGGGCCAGGAGGTAGGTTTGTGTAGGGGTGATGGAGAGACCCAGCACAAAGGAGCACACTGTCCTCTTGTGCCACGAAAAGAGCCACAGGAACAGAGTTTAACCGCATTATCACCATCGTGGGAGATGGAAAGATGGGGAGGAGTGGCAGTCTAGACTGGGGAGGATCAGCAATACCAACAATACTTTTTTCCAAGAGCTGGAAGAATAAGGGGCACTCAAGTGGACTTTGCCCCGACATAGGCATTGAAGGCAGGATAGACCCAGCATGAACCCACCCCCTGCCCAGTTGCAGCTTGTGTTTGAATGAGCAACTATTTGGAGCCCAAGCAAAAATGCTCAGTGCCTGAACGAACACTCCAAAGGACACATCAACCTACTGAGCTGAACTCTTTATAAAATAAAACAATATTTACATGGTTTCTTATTAAAGTAAATATTCGTAATGACATGAATGAGCAAGATCTGTCTTTTGAGGAATGTCTGGAGATTCTCTTTTTTGTTTTTTTCCCTATGCTGTATGTTGGTTTAAAGTCCTGCTACCTAAAGCAACTCCACATGAGTGATATGCTGTGCCTTGCAACATAATAATATTCATGCAACCTAAGGAATATATGTGAACTCCAATTTGCCCTCTATCTCAGGGATGCTTTTTGTGCTCTCATCATTATTGAGTGGCAAAGAGAAACCTAAACAGCCATTATGAGACAAAGAATCCCTTTTGACCTTTCGGGAGATGGCTTCTGAGTACAGAAACTTGAATGAGTGCCTGCCCGAGTGCTTTTTGATGAATGCTACAATCGGAGACCGTGATGGGTAATTTTATTTTTACAGATCCCATGGGAGAGGGGGGCCAAATGGAGGTGTGCATAAATGCACTTTGAGCTACGCACAGACCGCCGACATTGACGCCAGTAATATAACCTCACACATCCCCCCCCTAAAACCCTGTGAAAATATGCGCTGATCTCGGCTGTTGTGGCACTAACCATTTAATCATAGACAGCTTGATAAAAGTCACCGACGGCTGTCATTGAAATGAGATGCCACCCTGTTCCTGAGAAAAGATAATGGACTGCATTTGACCCAAACCCAATTCTACAGAAAGCACAATGAGGATAAATCACTTAAAGAGCGTGATGTTTACAGTCATATGACATAATATCTGTCAAAATGGTGAGGAATCTAAATTCGACCCTATTTTCAAAAGGGAATTCAACCAAAACCAGGCCTCATTCAAAGAAACACATCATCCCAGAAAAAAGTATGAGAAAATATAAACTTTAGTAATTCTTGAGTCAAATAGAGGTAAACACAACATGCTGAAACTAGACCAAAGTTATGTATAGAAAATGAATCCACTATCACCATTTATTCTGTATAAAGATGTTAAAACTTTTCTGAAATCACCCACAGAAAAAAGCCATTTCCTCACACTATCATTGTGCATTTCCTGAATACCTATGATTGATTACCTTCCTCAACAATGGCAGTCTGGTAATTCGTCTGCAATACAGCATTCCATTTTCTGCTGGTATGAAAGATGGCCTGACGTATATAAAATTGTGATGCCACATTACAGTCAAAACGACATAAATAACTTTGAATATGAAAAGACTGTAATTTTAAAACTGTCAGAGCGAGGCAGACCGCATGGGCTTATGTTGGAAGTCTAACCAATATCATATGCAATTAGAGTTCCAAAAGTTCCTTCTTACACTTTTTACCATCTTACACAAGTGAGAGAGTTTGAGTGTTATTGCTGTCATTCATTTTCGGCCAGGCGATAACTTATTGCTGATGATTCTCCTAAATTAATGCATTGACTAGTAAGTACATGTCACTTAGTCCATGAAGTCTGAACTTCGCTAATATCTATCACTCACAGTATTGACATCCCATGAGTGTCTTTAATTTCCGTACAGCACAGCGCTCAGTGAGTATTTGAACTACAGATATCGGATCTTAATTTGACCAGTTTCTCATAGCAGGAAAATAATCCTGTAGCAAGAGGAAATGTGAACTATATTGTCGATTACAATAAATATAAATTTTTTAAGGGATTGATACCCTATATATACAAACATTTGTGTGCTAAATGAGTGTATTTGGCTATTTCAGCCACACCCGGTGCTGACAGGTGTATAAAAAATCAAGCACACCGCCATGCATTCTCCATAGACAAACATTGGCAGTAGAATGGCCTTCCCAAAGAGCTCAGTAACTTTCAACTTGATACCATCATAGGATGCCACCTTTCCAACAAATGAGTTAGTCAAATTTCAGCCCTGCTAGAGCTGCCCCTGAAATGTCTAGGAGCAACAACAGCTCAACCACGAAGTGATAGGCCACACAAACTCACAGAATGGGACCGCCGTGTGCTGAAGAGCATAAAAAATTGTCTGTCCTTGGTTGCAACACTCACTACCAAGTTCCCCAATGCCTCTGGAAGCAACATCAGCACAGGAACTGTTCGTCGTGAGCTTCATGAAATGGGTTTCTATGGCCGAGCAGCTGCACACAAACCTAAGATCACCATGCACAAAGCCAAGAGTCAGCTGGAGTGGTGTAAAGCTAGCTGCCATTGGACTCTGGAGCAGTGGAAACACGTTCTCTGGAGTGATGAATCACGCTTCACCATCTGGCAGTCTGATGGACAAATCGGGGTTTGGAGGATGCCAGGAGAACGCTAACTGCCCCAATGCGTAGCGCCAACTGTAAAGTTTGGTGGAGGAGGAATAATGGTCTGGGGCTGTTTTTCATGGTTCGGGCTAGGCCCCTTAGTTCCAGTGAAGGGAAATCTTAACGCTACACCACACAATTACATTTTATACGATTCTGTGCTTCCAACTTTGTGGCAACAGTTTGGGCAAGGCCCTTTCCTGTTTCAGCATGACAATTCCTCCGTGCACAAAGCGAGGTCCATACAGAAATGGTCTGTCAAAAATCAGTGTGGAAGAACTTGACTGGCCTGCACAGAGCCCTGACCTCAACCCCATCAAACACCTTTGGGATGAATTGGAACGCCGAGTAAGAGCCAGGCCTGATTGCCCAACATCAATGCCCGACCTCACTAGTGCGCTTGTGGCTGAATGGAAGCAAGTCCCCGCAGCCATGTTCCAATATCTAGTGGAAAGCCTTCCCAGAAGAGTGGAGGCTGTTATAGCAGCAAAGGGGGGACCATCTCCATATTAATGCCCATGATTTTGGAATGAGATGTTCGACAAGCAGGTGTCCACATACGTTTGGTCATGTAGTGTACATTTTTAGTTAGTCTGGCATTTTAAATTGAACATTACAAACTTTAGAAGCCGTTTAAACCTTGAATACGCTACAATTTGCACTCTGTTGTCTTTGCGACAACAGAGTGATCAAATTAAGAAACTCCACCTGTACAAAATCTCAGTGTCAAACTGGACACATTAACCAATAAAATTATTAATATATTTAGAACTGAGTGATGATGTTGGTAATATGTCATCATGTTGCAGAGTTCTGCAAATTCATGAATCTATCATTTTATTCAAGACATAACTGGGACCAGACTTTTACCCTGACCATGTAGCAGAAAAAAATCTGGGCCCTTGTTATAACCTGAAACTAGTCAGGTATCACTAGTCCTAGTCAGATATAACTAGTCCTACACTCATAGAAAAAAAGGTTATATTTCTTGATTCATATATGGCACCTCCAAAGGTTCTTTATAGAACCATTTTCACGGAACCAAAATTGGTTCCACATAGAACCCTTAGATTCCATACATATAGAACCTTAAGGGTGCCATATATGATGCAAGGAATAGAATCATTTTTGCTTCTAGCCAAAAAAAAATCTTCTAAGAGTGTAGTAAGGTATAACTAGTCCTAGTCAGGTATAACTAGTCCTAGTCAGGTATAACTAGTTCTAGTCAGGTATAACTGGTCCTAGTCAGGTAGTACTAGTTCTAGTCGGGTATAACTAGTCCTAGTCAGGTATAACGAATCCTAGTCGGGTATAACTAGTTCTAGTCAGGTATAACTAGTCCTAGTCAAGCATAGCTAGTCCTAGTCAGGCATAATTAGTTATAGTCAGGAAAACTCAGGGCCCTAGACAGAACAGAACATCGTCATCATCACCATATCCCACATTTACAAAATTACAACTGATAACAGGTAGCAAGTCGAAGGGTAGGATGACCCATTTCAGATAAGGGACTGTACAGTGCATAGCAAAGACTTTGTAACTTGCGATAACAATCTCTCTTACACGTTCCCTTTGACACCCTGAGCGAGTTCCCAGAACACCATGCTGTGATTAGGCCTATTTTCCTTCCTTTAGCTTTCCCTCTTTTGTCCTTACCTCTTCAGTCCTTCCCTTTTCTGTCACTCTTTCCCTTTCTCATTAGGGATGAAGCGGATGTGACTCAGATCATTAAGATTACTTTGTTTTATTATTACAGACCTGTTTCCGGGAACCGACGATTCCTCGGAGCGTTAGCATGTCTACCGTGACTCCATACAGCAACGCGGCTCAATTAGGCCATATCGTTATGGATATGGAAGTGTTTCCTCCACCTTCGGCTATCAGCTTCTATTAGGATCATTTTTTAAGATTTACACAGGCAATTTCTGCTGCCATTGCATTGGAATAGGTAGCAAATAATGCTGTAATGCAAACAAGCTAATTTTGTGTTCAGCTCTTCCGATTAGATCTTCATCCTATTTGCATTATTTGCAGTTGTAATATCTACTTAAACTGTAAATTCAGTCAAGCGCTTGAGAATCAGTGATTTGAAGAACCTATGATGACAGTGGTTGAGATACATAGTGGAACTAGCTACATCAGTAAAAGCATGCTTGGTAACCTTTAGTCGAAGAATGCCCACATGTCCATAGTAGCCAGAGCCTCTCTCTCCAGGGCCGTGGCATGTTGATCAGGACAATGAATCATCATGTTTGTGAAGTTCATAAAAGTTTGACATTCATTATCTGTACGAGCACAATGAAACGTAAGGCATTTCTGTCAGTTCTGAGTTGGGAAAAATGTGTTCACACCCGATTACTTTTTCCACATTTTGTTGTGTTACAAAGTGTGATTAAAATTGATTTAATTTACATTGTTTGGTCAACTTTCTACACAAAATACTAGGTAATGTCAAAGTGTAAGAAGAATTCTAACATTTGTAAACCATGTATGCTTTAAAAACAATCTTGATTAGATAAGTTTTAAACTCCGAGTCAATACATGTTGGAATCACCTTTGGCAGTGATTACAGCAATGAGTTTTTCTGGGTAAGTGTTTAAGAGCTTCCCACACCTGCATTGTGCAACATTTGCCCATTATTATTTTCTAATTCTTCAAGCTCTGTCAAATTGGTTGTTGAACATTGCTAGACAACCATTTTCAGGTCTTGCCAATGATTTTCAAGCAGATTTAAGTCAACACGGCCACTCAGGAACATTCACTGTCTTCTTGGTAAGCAACTCCAGTATATATTTGGCCTTGTGTTTTAGGTTATTGTCCTGCTGAAAGGTAAATTAATCTCCCAGTGTCTAGTGGGAATCTGACTGAACCAAGTTTTCCACTAGGATTTTGCCTGTGCTTTGCTCCAATCTGTTTATTTTATGTCCTGAAAAACTCCCCAGCACTTAACGATCACAAGCACACCCATAACATGATGCACCCACCACTATGTTTGAATATATGGAGAGTGTTACTCAGTAATCTGTTGTATTCTTTCCCCAAACACAACATTTTGTTTTCAGGACAAATGCTTAATTGCTTTGACACATTCTTTGCAGTATTACTTTAGTGCCTTGTTGTAAACAGGATGCATGTTTTGGAATATTTTTATTCTGTACAGGCTTCCTTCTGTTCACTCTGTCAATTAGGTTAGTATTGTGGAGTATCTACAATGTTGTTGATCCATCATCAGTTTTCTCCTAATGCAGCAATTCAACTCTGTAACTGTTTTAAAGTCACCATTGGCCTCATGGTGAAATCCCTGAGTGGTTTCCTTCCTTTCTGGCAACTGAGTTAGGAAGGATGCCTGTATCTTTGTAGTGACTGGGTGTATTGGTACGCCATCCAAAGTGCAATTAATAACTTCACCATGCTCAAAGGGATATTCAATTTCTGCTTTTTTACTTTTACCCATCTACCAATAGGTGCCCTTCTTTGTGGAAAACCTCTCTGGTATTTGTGGTTAAATCTCTGCTCGACTGAGGGACCTTACAGATAATTGTATGTGTGGGATATAGAGATGAGGTGGTCATTTAAAAAATCTAGTTAAACACTATTATTGCACACAGAGTGAGTCCATGCAACTTATTATGTGGCTTATTAAGCACATTTTTACTCCTGTACTTACAGTTGAAGTCGGAAGTTTACATACACCTTAGCCAAATACAATTAAACTCAGTTTTTCACAATTCCTGACATTTAATCCTAGTAAAAATTTCCTGTCTTAGGTCAGTTAGGATCACCACTTTATTTTAAGAATGTGAAATGTCAGAATAATAGTAGAGAGAATGATTTATTTCAGCTTTTATTTCTTTCATCACATTCCCAGTGGACCAGAAGTTTACATACACTCAATTAGTATTTGGTAGCATTGCCTTTAAATTGTTTAACTTCGATCAAATGTTTCGGGTAGCCTTCCACAAGCTTGCCACAATAAGTTGGGTGAATTTTGGCCCGTTCCTCCTGACATAGCGGGTGTAACTGAGTCAGGTTTGTAGGCCTCCTTGCTCGCACACCCTTTTTCAGTTCTGTCCACAGATTTTCTATAGGATTGAGGTCAGGGCTTTGTGATGGCCACTCCAATACCTTGACTTTGTTGTCCTTAAGCCATTTTGCCACAACTTTGGAAGTATGCTTGGGGTCATTGTCCATTTGGAAGACCCATCTGCGACCAAGCTTTAACTTCCTGACTGATGTCTTGAGATGTTGCATCAATATATCCACATAATTTTCCTACCTCATGATGCCATCTATTTTGTGAAGTGCACCGGTCCCTCCTGCAGCAAGGCACCCATACAACATGATGCTGCCACCCCCATGCTTCACGGTTGGGATGGTGTTCTTCAGCTTGCAAGCCACCCCCTTTTTCCTCCAAACGTAACGATGGTCATTATGGCCAAACAGTTCTATTTCTGTTTCATCAGACCAGAGGACATTTCTCAAAAAAGTACGATCTTTGTCCCCATGTGCAGTTGCAAACCGCAGTCTGGCTTTTTTATGGTGGTTTTGGAACAGTGGCTTCTTCCTTGCTGAGTGGCCTTTCAGGTTATGTCAATATAGGACTCGTTTTACTGTGGATATAGATACTTTAGTACGTGTTTCCTCCAGCATCTTCACAAGGTCCTTTGCTGTTGTTCTGGGAATGATTTGCACTTTTCGCACCAACGTATGTTCATCTCTAGGAGACAGAAAGCATCTCCTTCCTGAGCGGTATGATGGCTGCGTGGTCCCATGGTGTTTATACTTGCATACTATTGTTTTTACAGATGAACGTGGTACCTTCAGGCGTTTGGAAATTGTTCTCAAGGATGAACCAGACATGTGGAGGTCTACAAAACATTTTTTTGAGGTCTTGGCGGATTTTTTGGGATTTTCCCATGATGTCAAGCAAAGAGGCACTGAGTTTGAAGGCCGGCCTTGAAATACATCCACAGGTACACCTCCAATTGACTCAAATGATGTCAATTAGCCTATCAGAAGCTTCTAAAGCCATGACATAATTTCCTGGAATTTTCCAAGCTGTTTAAAGGCACAGTCAACTTAGTGTATGTAAACCTCTGACCCACTGGAATTGTGATACATTGAATTATAAGTGAAATAATCTGTCTGCAAACAATTGTTGTAAAAATTACTTGTGTCATGCACAAAGTAGATGTCCTAACCAACTTGCCAAAACTATAGTTTGTTAACAAGAAACTTGTGGAGTGGTTAATAAACGAGTTTTAATGACTCCGACCTAAGTGTATGTAAACTTTGGACTTCAACTGTATTTAGGCTTGCCGTAACAAAGGGGTTGATTACTTATTGACTAAAGACATTTGAGTACATTTTTTAAAATTCATTTGTAACATTTTCTTTTTGTAATCCATTTTAAAATCGGGCCATGTAACAAGAAATATGTGGAAAAAGTCAAGGGGTGTGAATACTTTCTGAAGCCACTGTATAGGCAATACATTATCTCCTTATGTGACCACTTCATTGACCAAAGAGATAAGGACCTACTTATCACGTAACTGCAATGTTTTAATGCATGACAAAATCAATAATCTAACTTGTTTGATGAAAAAATGTATTATTCGTCGCAGTATGACAGTTTCACAACTGATGTACAAATATTCATAGATGAGAAAAAAATGTATTTCTTGACATGCACATTTTTCTGAGGAAAATACGGATGTGATCTACAAAGGGCCTAGCGGTTAAGTGCATTGGACCAGTAACCGAAATGTTGATTGTTAGAATCCCAGAGCCGACCAGGTGAAAAATGTGTCGATGTGCCCTTGAGCAAGGCACTTAACCATAATTGCTCTTGTAGGTCGCTATGGATAAGAGCGTCTGCCAAAATGTCAATCCATTAGTTTTAAAAAATCTAAATTGTTCAACCCACTGAAGTAGCTTACGTCTTTGTCTGCAATTCATCAATACGTACAAGCACTTAGTTGTTTGTTCAGGAGTTCATCGCATTACATACCCCCTCTATATTTTTAAGCTAGAAAATTAATAGCTGTGGGTGTTTAATGCATTTATGTCCTCTGCAAAATTACTTTAATGAAAGTAAATAACATCTTGAAGAACTATCAATAATTAATGAAAGCATTAGGCAGACAGCATATACACATATACAGAGATTAAGAGAGAGATAGCTCTGTTAAATATAAAAGAGTGCAATGAAAGAGAGGAATAAAGTGAGGGAGGTAATAAACATTACAAAACTACATCAGTGGAGAACAAAAGCCATGTAATGGGTTTACATCTGCCCTTTGGAACCCCAAGTTAAATTTGTACACAGTTTTGGGAAACTGCTAATTACATTTTCTCTGTATCCAATCAAACCGTCTATTTCCCCTCCCACAGTATGTTTCAGACAATGCACACAGCAGGGATTGAGGAGTAACAGTTCAGGTATCTGATTCAATTTGTGTCTAAGAGAATAGTATGATAAGAGAAATGGTAGCCTGATGTAGCACATTTCTGTCTTAGTATTCATACACTGACAATCATGCAGTTCATACGTAATCTAACAGAATATAATTAGCCAGATAACTCACTAAATTGCTCATAACATACACTCTTAGGGTTCCCAAAAAGTTATTTGGCTGTCCCCATAGTCCCAGTCGATTTTAGATAGAACGTCGTGGCCCCGCCCGCTTGTGGGGAATGCAACCTGTGGTTACCTACAGTATGTTACTCCATTGGCTCACAGCAAATACTGGACATTTTTCAAACCCAATTTTCTTGTTTTCTTGACAAGTAAAATGTATTATCTTGATGAACTGTTTTCCACACACATAGCTATACTTGGACACTCGGTCCCCACATTTCCCACACTGTAAAAAAAAATATCTGTAAAAAAACTGAAAATATACTGGCAAAAAATGACCAGCACAATTTCCATTATTTTATAAACAGTTGCTTCAAAGAAATTACGGAAAAGAAGGTATATACACAGAGAGTGTCCATTATTAGACAGAGCTGATATCTGGATAAATCTTTTAAAAAACATGTTTTTTTCTGTCTTTTTAGGGACATTCCCTGCGATAGATTAAAGGGAATTTCCATACAATTTTTTTTTTTAAATACAAGTTGTTGTTTTTTTATCTAACTTCAGGGCCCTAGTTTATAGATCAGGAAAACTATGAAAAATAGTACATCTGTTTATCACAACTAAAGTCCCTTTTGGAAATTAAAGAAAGTATCCTCTGTACTTGAAGACAATAGTAGACAACCCATCCATGTCTTTGTTAATCTGTCAGCTGTTCTCTTTGTTCCTCTTTGTGGTATCAAGATACAAGATAAAAGTGTATATATACGCGTCATATACAGTGGGCTCCAAAAATACTGGCACCCCTGGCTGGCAATGCTCTAACAATACTTTAAAAAATATAAACAATATAATTGTAGAGATAAACTCAAAATACCAACATGTGAGAAATACTGTACTTTATTACTGTTTCAATGGAACCCACCAAAATCATTTATCATCAAAGTTTCACAATTAATGGCACCCTTAAAGATTATTGTAAATAACATTACCAAAATTAAACCAGGAATTAAATTCCACTTATTTAAGTTTATCTAAGTCTTAAGGAACTATATTGAGCCATTCCATCACGTCCTGTTTCACTAGGGTATAAAAATGAGGTATCACGCATGCAATAACCCTTTGTCATGCAACACCATGAAGAAAACAAAAGAACTGGAAGTTCAAAAGAGACAGATGGTCGTAGACCTTCATAAATCTGGTAATGGCTACAAGATCCACAAATGATTGAATATACCACTGAGCACTGTGAGGGCATTTATAAAAAAAAATCAAAAGTTATGGAACAGTTGAAAACCTCACGGGTAGAGGACGCAATTGCATTTTGCCCCCCACCAGGATGGGGAGGAGGATGGTGAGAGAAGCCACAAAATCCCCAAGAATCACTGTGAAAGAATTGCAGGCCTTGGTGGCATCTTGGGGTCACCAGTTTTCAAAAAGCACCATCAGACCATCAGCACCATCAGACGCCATCCACAACCATCCACAACCATCCACAACCACAGGCTCTTTGGAAGGGTTGCCAGAAGAAAGCCCTTTCTGACCCCAAGACACAGACGCAAGCGCTTGGAGTTTGCCAAATGTCATTTAAATTATGACTGGAAGAAGGTGCTCTGGTCAGATGACACAAAAATTGTACGTTTTGGTCAGATACAGCATCGGCATGTTTGGCGTCAAAACAGAGAAGCATACAAGGAGAGGCACCTCATACCCACGGTGAAATATAGTGGTGGGTCAGTGATGTTTTGGGGCTGTTTTAATTCCAGAGGTCCAGGTGCACAGGTTAAGATTGATGGCATAATGAATTCCACCATGTATCAGGACATTTTGGCTGACAATCTGGTTGCCTCTGCCAGAAGGCTGGGATTTGGTCGTAGGTGGACTTTCCAGCAAGACAATGACCCAAAACATACCTCAAGATCCACACAGAAATGGTTCTGTGACAACAAAATCAATGTTCTGCCATGGCCATCTCAGTCACCGGACTGTTCCTTAACCTTACAAACATTACAGTAAAATACATGCTGTTATCCTTGCCAGAGGTGGTTGCACTAAGTACTAAATGAGGAGTGCCAATAATTATGAAACCTTGATTTTGGTGAAATGTATTTTGTATTAAATAATTGTATGAATTTGGTTGCTTCCATTGAAACAGTACAGTATTTCTCACATGTTGGTATTTTGAGTTTCTCTATACTTATATTGTTTATATTTTTTTAAGTATTGTTTGTGCATTGCCATTCAGGGGTGACAGTAATTTTGGAGCCCACTGTAAATGATTTAAATGCCTAATTTGTGAAAATGTAAGGTGAGCAGTCAAATAGTAACCTAGCTTAGCACTTCTGTTTTTCAGGGGAAATGGTTCACAATCTGTATCCCTGAAAACTGAATTGTTAGTGTTTTCTGGCGACTCCGCATAGGCTTGTCAAATAGTCACTTTCCTGACTAACACTAAAGCTGATTGGACCAGTTCATGGCATGCCAACAACATCTCCATGGCACCTGAGGACTGCTCTTGTCAATCATTTCACTATTAATATTGATTAAATAGGAGTGGTTTTTCTGAGATGGGGCACTGGGCCTTGATGCCCTAGTTTCAAATGTTACACATTCAACTTGTTCAAGTCCCGGTTTTCACAATCCATTTTGATTGGCGTAAATGGTAAGCAAGCCGAACATCCCCTTTAATTGAGACACAAGTCTAACGTTTGCCGAGAGAATCTGTCAGTAGATTGACTATTCCCGTCCACTTGCTGTCAATGTCGATGCTTGTGAAGAATGTCGGTGAGGTAGATAAGCCTGGACAGGAAATGCTGATAGGACACTATGGATAGCCGTTAGACAGAGAAGAATAGTATTGGCAACCCCACTGTCACCATTCGAAACCCAAGTCGTAATACCACTCTCTGCTGAATTAATTGCTGTTTCCCATTGTCTGTGTCCTAGACATATTGGCTGAATAGAAAGAAAACATGTCTCTCTGGCTCCAAAAGAGTATTGTTCTTTCCAGCCTGATACAAATATTGTGTCCTACCTACTACTAGGAAGGAAATGTGCTGAGTGACCTCTGACACATATTTTTTAAGGGGACTCTATTCAGGTATTGACTTCATTAGGTCAAATAAAGGGTGTACTGTTTTACACATGTACAAGTCTGTAACCTGTACAAGTGTGTGGTGTGAAATAGTCATGTGTTTTTTGCATATCCCGCTCCCCCTGAGAGTGGGGTCACGGCCAGGGATCAGCCATTATTGACGGCAACCGTGTAGCAATTAAAGTTATGTGCCTAGCAAACGGGCAGAAAAACAGATTTTTTCCCTAGTTGGCTCAGGGATTCAAACTAGCAACCTTTTGGTTACTGGCCAAACATTTAACCCCTAGGCTACTTGCCACCCTCGAATGTTTAGAGGGAAGAGAGACATTTTCCTTCGTTCTTTTTTCATTGCATCGTTTTCATTTTTTTCTTTTCTTTTATGGCCTTCTGATGCTAGTCGGACATCGGAAATGTCTCATTTATGAAGTTGTAAGTCCTACATGATTGTGTTCAAGTCCTTTTGAAGTCGGAACAATTCTTCAGCTAATTAGATTTTAGCTAGCTAAATTAACTAGTTAACGTTGCTAATGATAAAGTTAGCTAGCTTGCCCAATGTTGACAATATGGTAAAACTAGCCACATTATCTATGTTCGACAATGTCAAAAATGGACTTGCTTTATCATCTTTCGGTTGAAAAGGTGAAACGTCAGTGATGAAATGTCACAGCTCGCTCAAGTGGTAATTTCCCTTCCGAGGAAGGCAGCATTAAGTCAAATCACATTCCATAGACTTCTTTGTGAGTGTGTAGACTGAACGACTTAGCAACAGCATTTGGTTTCATAGTCTTAAAAGCCATTGTCAGGCATGCACAAGAGCATACCATTAATTAATAACACTTTGAATGCCTATGCTGCCCAGCCTCTCTACCTTGCGTCTTTGTCTTTCCCTCACTCTGTGTTCGTCGGGTATAAATAACTATGTAACTGTGTCTTATTTAGTGGTGTTCAGTCTGCCACCATGGTAACGTGAGAAGTGATGATGCACTCGAGAGGCCCTCTCCAGTAGTAAGAGACGTGCTGTCAAAACAATCCACTTCACTTTGAAAGGTAAGGCAGAGTTGGCTGTGTTCTTGATCCTGAACTTTAATAGTCCCTTTATTTAAACATTGTTATGGTAACATGACAAGTCAACTGATTTAAATGGACATTAGGTGGATGAAATCATTGGCTGAAAAGGCAGGTCAGTTTGATAGAGCTCCAATCCATTTTCTTTTCATTTAAAAGCATTTTGATTAAAGGGACAGTTCACCTAAATAAAATAAATTATTCACAAAAGTATGTATTTGTAAGCAGTCTATGGACAAGGATAGAGTGCAATCAACACTTTGGTTTTGTTTATGTAGCCACTGCCAGCATTTGCTAATTGGATAATTTTACAAACAAAATCCATAAAGTCAATGTACCCAATATTGGGGTGGCAGGTAGCCTCGTGGTTAGAGCGTTGGGCCAGTAACCGAAAAGTTGCTAGATTGAATCCCTGATTTGCTCCTGAACAAGGCAGTTAACCCACTGTTCTTAGGCTGTCATTGTAAATACGAATTTGTTCTTAACTGACTTGCCAGGTTAAAAACAATTATGAAACAAGGTCATTGAACTACACAGTCCCTTTCAGATA